>NC_050579.1:163372791-163667791 GCF_011100635.1 Trichosurus vulpecula
GCACTGGGCTAGGGATATAAATTAAAAAATGAGACAAATCCTGTCCTCAAGGAGTTTAACATTCTGCTGGGATTACACAGCACACATTAGAGAATGATGGCAGTCACAATGTGAATGGAATCATGTGGTAGTAAATTTCCATGCCCTTTTTAGGAGTGATGATAATATGAATGTGATTATTGTCTCTCCAGCAAGAGATGAAAAGTGGAGGGAGATACATCCATTGTGGTAGAACAGACATCAAGATGCCCACACTAGCTAGGTTCTGGTGTTCTGAAGGATAGCTTGGGTTCAAGCATGGTCTTTGGTGAGCTAGATAAGGAAGGCTGAAATGGGAATTGATTTGTTCACCAATCACTGTAGCCCTGTCCCAGTGTAAATCCTTTGGCCAGTAGATTAATTCTCTGACATTTGGACATGGGGCGTGTTACTTTCATGTGTCCCCTCCCCCAATGGTGGGAGAGCAACTTGTGAGGAAATGTCCCTACTGTACGCATAGGGTTGAAGGGGTAGGAAATCTCTTCTTGTTACTTGGCTACCCTAAGATAAAAAGCAAACTCCAGTTTGGCATTTAAAGCCTCCAACCCTGCTTTCCAGCTTTATTATTTATTGCTTCCCTTCAAGCGCTCAAAAGTTCAGATAAACTGGCCATTTCACTGTTCCTCATGTATGATCTTCCATTTCTTGTTGCAGTGCCTTTATACAGACTGTTTCTATGCCTGGAAGTATTCCTTTCTCACCTTCTGCCTCTGAAAGTCCCCCCGTTTCCTCCAATGTTCAGTTCAAACGATACCTCTTGCAGAGGTTTTTTTCCTGATGCTAGTATTCCTCTCCCCAACATATGTGATATTTCTTTTGTAAATCTTTGTGTTAATTATACAAGGTGTCCCAAAAGTCTTAGTGCAGAAGCTATTAAAACTTGGGCAGCTAGGTGGCACAGTGGAATGCTAGGCCTGGAGCCGGAAGACTCATATTCTGAGTTCATATCTGGCATTAGACACTTACTAGATTTGTGACCCTGGGCAAGTCACTTAACTCTGTTTGCCTCAGTTTCCCATCTGTGAAATAAGCTAAAGAAAGAAATGGCAAAGAACTCTAGGATCTTTGCCAAGAAAATCCTAAATAGGGTCAAAAAGAGTCAGATATGGCTGAAATGACTGAATGGCAACAAAGCCTTTTGGGACAAGCTTTACATGTGTATGTTATCTTTCCCAATAGAATGTATGTTCCTAAAGGGAATGAATGGTTTTATAGTTGTCCTGGTTTGCCTAGTACCAAGGACAGGGCTTGACACATTCTTGGTGCTTTAAAAATGCTTGTTGATTCATTGCTTTGAGCTAATGCTTCCATTGGTGGGCTGGTGAAGTAAGTACAATGGTGATGTCTTACAATCTCTGCTTTTGGGTGGATGTTCACCCATGAATGTCTTGAATCTGGGGTAGCTTTTCTGGCAGCCTAGGTATGAAGGGATATCCAGGAGCTTTGTAAAACAAACAAAAAAACCTACCTCCAAGACGGATGGAACCATCCAGAAGATCGTACTTTCCTTTCTATAAGCATACCATATTTCATGGGTGCTCCTTCAAGGGCCTCTCTTCAAAAATATTTCACAGCCCTCTTTTGAGAGAGATTGTAAGTACTATTACTATCTTGATTTTAAATAGGGAGATAAAGTGGCAGAAAGGTTGAGTGATCTCTCTATTACTGCGTACTGAATCTATGACTGAAGGAATGGATAAAAACTTTCAAAATACCACAGTGATTCCATGGTTCAAAAAATGTGACACATTTTATTAACATTTCAACATAGATTAAATACTTTATGGTGTTAGGGAAAACAGAATTACTTAAAAAATCCATTAATTCATAAATGTGCTACACTCCATTACACAGGTCTCTAAAAGTAACTGAGCACACAAGGGAACAAAATGAAATGTTTGTGCCATTTCTCTTAATATGGGCCTCTTGAGGTTGCCATTAACCTTTTTAGGGGAAAAACACAGTCTCATGCATCACTTAAGCTGCTTTACCAGGAGAGGTCAGCAGTCAAGCTAGAACTTTTAGCAGTTTAGCTTCAAGGAACAAGTACAATACTAAATATTTTTATGACTCTTTAAAGCATTTTGTGAAATGATTTAGTAAAAATGTTTGTCCTAATAGCTTTCTTGCAAGGCATGTTGGTGGTAAATCATAGAATCTCCGAGTGGGAAGGGGCCCTTGAGACCATCCAATCCAGTCTGTACCTCGATAAGAATCTTTTCTACAACACACCTAACAGGCACTTCCCCAGCCTTTGCTTAAAGATGTCCAGTGAGGAGAAAGTCACTACTTCCCAAAGCAGCCAAATTACTTTTGCATAGCCTTAATTGCTAAGAAGTTTCCCCTTATTAATCTAAAATATTCCCTTTGGAACTTCTACTATTGGTCCTGGTTTTGCCCTCTGAGGCCAAGCAGCCGAAGTCTAATCTCTGCCATTGACAGCCCTTCAAATGCTTGAAAATAGCTATCATGTCATAACAGTGCTAAAAAATGGTCCAAGTCATAGCTCTCTGACACTTTAATTAGAGGAATGCATGTCATTGAATTACAGAAGTTTTAGAGCTGGAAGGGGCTTTGGATCCAAATCCCTTCATTTTATGATGAGATTTCAAACTGATTTGAATATAGGAAAATTGAGGTGCCAGGATGTATAGGCTTCCTCTTTAAAGTGCAATGTTGCTAGGATAATTCAATGGCAATATAGCTTTATCTGAAGATCCTTATATCCTCCCTGGCCCTTGGAGAGAGGTGGTTTACAAACTAAAACAAGTGTGGGAAGCGAGAAAAGTGTCATATCCTATGCAAACAGTGACTTGTTAAACAACCATGCCACCCCCTGATTTCCAAGGCTTTTCAATCCTGTTTTGAAGCATCACCTAGGAATAAAAGGACATGAAACATGCCCCCCAAATGCTGGATTCCTAATGAAATAGGCCCCCCAAATGCTTGAATCCTAACAGATTCCTATATTCCAAATAACCCTAGTAGGCTGCCTTGCCATTGAAACCTACAGCCAAGGATTCAAGTAGTTCTTCCAGCATAAATACTGCCTTAGACAATTGAGTCCAGACATTACTGGATGCCTTCTTTCTTCTATGACTATAAATAATGTATTAAAGGACCTTTAAAATCTATCTTGAAACTGTATTTCTATCCTTATTCCACACTATACTTACTACTCGCAATTTACACAACATCTGCAGTTAGGATGATTCACTATCCCTTATATTGTAATGTCTGATATTTTTTTGCTCCTCTTCTTTTGCTCACACTTTTCCCAATACCTAGAATATTTTTCCTTTCCTTGATCTTCATCTGTAAAATCACATATTTCTTTTTAAGTTTCTTTTAAATTATTAACTTAAAACATAGACATTAGAATTTAAAGTAGAAAAAATACAAAACTGAACTTTAGTTATGGACAGTTTTAAAAAATATTTTGTATTGGACTACTCCTGGGCCCTGGGAGTCCTTCTCCATCTGAAAGGGATCATATTGATAGGCATCAGTCTTTTTTTGGCTCTTTCCATCCTACCCACGGAGTGCCTGGGAAAATCATTTAAAGCTTAGGTTTGGCTCAAATATAAGATCTTTCCAAAAGGTGAGTGAAAGATATTCAATGTACAAAGTAGAATAGGGATAAACAGCTATTTTTTTTCTTTCACATAAAGGAAATTGTTAACACACAAGATACTTGAAAGAATGCTTTGAAGCACAAACATAACTACAATACAATTATCCTTGGACTAGATAGTTGATAGTGAAGACATTAAAACATGATGAACTTAGTGATTCTGTTGAAGAGACATTTCACTTTCATTTTGCTTCTGTAATCTCTGAACAATTCCCTCAAGGCAATGTCTTCTGTCTGTCAGTAAATCAGTCAATAAGCATTTATAAAGTACTTATCATGGGCCAGGAATTGTGCTAAATGCTTGGGATATAAGCAGTGGTGGGATTCAGTCGGTTGGCACTGGTTTGGCAGAACCGGTACCTAATTTTAGGTTGAGTTCCGCGAACCCGGGTTGTTAGAGGGGGCAGGGCCTGTGCCCCCCAATGTCAGCGGGCAGCTCCTCGGCTTGGTTCTGTGTAGAACTGGTTGTTAATTTATTTGAATCTCACCACTGAATACAAGGAAAATAAAACATAGCTCATCCTCAGTAGTCATCTTTTTTTTTAACTAAACATTTATTTTTTAAAATTATCAAGCATTTCCCCCTCCTACCTTCCCTACTCCCTGAAAAGGAAGAAAAAAAGAAAGGAAAGAGGAAAAGAAGGAAAGAAGAAGGACAGAAGAAAGGAAAAAAGAAAGCAAAGAAGATAGAAAGAACTCATCATATAAGCACAGTTAAGCAAAACAAATTCCCACATTGGCCACATCTAAAACTGTATTTCTTATTCTGCATATTAATAATAATAACAACAGTAGCTAATATTTATATGGCCCTTACTATGTGCCAGGCACTATGATAAACTCTTTGCAATTATTATCTCATTTGATCCTCAGAACAACCCTAGGAGGTTGGTTTGATTATTATCTCCATTTTACAGATGAAGAAACTTAGGCAAATGAGGGTTGACTTACCCGGGATCACCCAGGTAGTACGTGTCAGAGGCCAGATTTGAACTCAGGTCTTCTTGACTACAGGCCTGGCACTCTATCCAATATACCATGTAGTTGCGTCATAAGGTGGGTACCATTTTTTACCATCAGCCTTCTGGTGTCTAATTCTAGCCAATTGATGGTGTCTTTTTAGTGTCTGGTAGATGTTGAATTTTTGTAGCCTCTAGTCACATATTGCACAGTTATTAGAGTCTTCATTATATAATCTTCATTGATAAATAAATCCAGGTTCCTTAAAGATAATCTTTTATATTTTACATGATTGCATATATAGAACCTATTTAAAACTCTTACCTTTTTAGGGAAGGGGAGGAGAGAAAGGGAGGGAGTAAATTTGAAACTCAAAATTTAAAGAAAATGAATGTTAAATATTGTCTTTATGTGTAGTTTGAAAAAAATAAAATACTTCTAAAAAGATAATCTTTTAATCATTTCTGGTGGTAATGCCCTAATCAACTGGACTCATAAACTACTCCATTTCTAGAAATAAATCTGCATGACTTAAGTATTTGTTTGATTCTTCTTTGCTGACATATTTTTGGTAGAGTTCATGACGCTGGGCATGGAGAATCTTTTGATTCCACTTTTGGCTCTCACCTCAGAGGTTCTAAATTGGAGGTGAATTACTTTTGATTACCATTAATAAATCCAGTGCTATAAACCTAATGTAAACCTTTACTATGGTTTAGTGAAGTGATGCCCTTTTGTTCTGAAAGTATTCTGAAAGTCTTTAATCTGTTTTTCATGTGCTCAGAGAATGCCTAGAAATCCTCTTTCTTCTTTTCTGCAAGGAAGAGTTAATCATTCCACAGCTGCCTTCAGGGGATGAATCCTGGGCATATTATTTTCATTGTTTTTTGTTCTATTAATAATAATATTAATATAATGCTCAGCTCTATTAAACATCAGACAATCAAATTCAATAGAATGTAAAATGAGTATCTGGAGCATATTGTGATAGTAGAAAGAATTAGGTTCTGCCCTTAGAGAACAGCGAGGAAGTAAGCAAACTAAGCCTTGTGGAACATTCAGTCATGTTAGCTCCATATACCCTTCAAGTATTAATCAGAGTATTAATCAGCCTTCTTTTTTATCTTTTAATCAAAAACTCTAGCAATGACGTTATTGAAGAAAATATACAACAAATAAACAAAGCCCTTCAATCCCCAAACCCACTATTTGTGGGATATTTGTCAAACTTATTTGTCAAACTTCAACCCTAGGAGGAGGAAAAGGGATGTGTTAAAGTAAGATACATAGAAAAGCTTAGACTGAAAGTGCTGACAATTTTGGATGGAGGGTGAAGAAAGATCTTGTCATAGTGGAGTTAAAGTGCCTTAGATTATAAAAAACCCACAGCTATTGAACTGAAAACTTTTATTGAGTTTGGCAAAGGAAGATTTTTAAAAAATCCAAATTGGATCTATTCATCTGTAGATGAGCTTTGCCTGCACTGGGCATGAATTTTCAAGAAAAGTGTGATTTCTCTTATTTCCTTTCATGAAGAAGGAAAAAGCTTTTAAACGGATCTGTTTTATTAGGGCCAGATTCTATTTTCGGTAACACATATTTGATATTCATTGATGCCACAGGACAGAAATTGGCCTCAAGTTTATAGCTATTCCCCTTAACAGAGAGACTATTTAAGAGAACTGCTTAGAATGAAAGGTTGACTTGTGGACTGATTCTTATATTCGTGAGACTTACAAAAAGATCAAAACAAAGTGGTGGCAACACGGGAAGGATATATCCTTTGTTTTTGCTTTGCTGGACTATAGTCCTTTTTGTGGCAGTAGGTATTGAGAGAATAAAGAAAGGCTTCTTCTGCTATTTTAAATATATATATGTGTATGTTTATGTACACATGTATATAATTTTATTTTTATATTTGGAAATTTATTGTAGATTAGAACTGCCTTTTTTAATTTGCAAACTCTGATGTCACTTTGGTTAGTCTGATCAACAAGATTTACTGTGAAATGTCTGGTAGTTAATATCTAGTCACAGATACTATTTAGGTGCTTTTTTTCTCAACATGATGTTTATTGAGGGATTATATTGGCATTATATTGGTAACTTTCCACACTGTTTTAGGGAGTACCTAGTGTTTTAAGGATAAAGAGGGATAGTATGATTAATTTTAGTCAACTTGTTTTTAATCTCATATGAATAAGATTGCTTCTATGAAAAATGCCAAGTATCTTAGTCCAAATTAATTCAAATAGTATCAAAGCCCTCAAAAATGCACAACCGGTTTAACTCACTTTGTTTGAATGTCTGATATTTCTTACATTTGTTATTAAGCTCTATTAGATGCAGCTGGTAGTACAGTGGATAGAGTGCTGGGCCTGAAGAAAATCCAGGAGACCAACTGCATGTGGAAGGAGCTAGAAACACAGTTACTAGAGTCCAAGAGAATTCCTACACTCAAGATGCCATAGCAAATCTTAAAGCTCACATGTAAACTGATATTTATATCATCACTCACATCAGTTCTCCTGCGGGAATTGGTTACTTCTTCCCTTGGAACTTGAGTCAATAAAAGTTTGAATTCATTTTTATTTAGGGGGTTAAGGAGGTAGGTAAAAGAGAAATGATTTTGCGGCCCACTTGTTTTCTTGTGAGTTACCATACTATTAGACTTTAATTAAAAACTTTGCTATATGTGTCTAATGCATGATCTGCAACTAGAGACTGTACACTCAAATTGACATTTGGGACTTAGTTTAGATTACCTCAAATATCCAATATTGAGTCTGAAGCATCAAATAGCCTTATCTGGGATAGTAAAGATTATTTGCAAAGATTCTTTCATTATTTTAGCATAGCTAATTGCAAATGGTCTATAAAGATTGTCATTCAGAGAAAAGATTAGGTGTGAACTCATAAAATGTAGATGCTCTAGGGGAAGCCAACCTAGAAACAGGAGATGCTTAAGAATGAAATTCTGAAGACGAGGGAAATGAATCCATTGAGGAAGGAAAATGGAATTTGTTTGAAGGGGTCAATGCAGATGAACAGGAAACTAACGAAAGTGGGCCTTACAAATGCATAGGTCAAATGTTGGGACATGAATATAAGGGCATTGAATAATCAATAAAAATGTGAGGAATCCTAAAGTTTTGAATGCGTTGAAGCTGCTGAAGGAAACAAGGACAACCAAAAACTTTTATTCTGTTTTTCATCCTGGGTGAAAAAGTAGGATCAAGGGAGGAATAGGACCATTGCTTGGGGAGAATGGGACAATGTTAACCGAAAAGAGAGAAGACAGAGCTCCTTAGTTTTTATTTTTTTCTGGTTTTTTTCTGCCAAGGATAATGACCTTCACATGAGAAGTGACAAATCATTGAAAGATACTTGATATCTAAGTAAGTAAGGAGACAGTAAGGGTGCCTCAAGTTTTCTTTGATGAATTCAAGTCAACTGGTCCTAATGAATGGCATACTTGGATGCTAAAAGAACAAGCATCTATAATTACCGAATCATAATGATGTTCAAATGGTCATCAAAAATAGGAAAAGTGTAAATGATGGAGAAAGGCAGATGTTGCAATGGAAAAAAAAAACAGTACAGAGTTTACAAAACTATAGGCTATTGAACTTGACTTCAATTGCAGGGAAAATCCAATAATGGAATATTAAAGAGGTGACTGATGAATATCTAGAAAGAAAAAGGGTGATTTCAAAGAGCCAGAATGGCTTCTTCAAGAATAAGTCATTCCAGACTAACCTCATTTACTATTCATAACCTGCTATTTTTTTTGGACAGGATTCCTATTAGTAGACAAGGAAGTTGCATAAAGCCTACCTAGATTTTACTAAGCACTTGATAAAAGTTTCCCCATTAGTGGAGAAGATGAAGAGATATGAATTAGACAATGATATAGTCAACTAGATTCTCAGTTGGTTGGATGGCTGGACTCAACAAGTAGTTGTTGATGGTCCAGTGTCAATGTGGCAGGAGGACTCCTGTGAATCCTTAAGGATCTGTGCTTGGCTCAGTGCTGTTTAACATTTTTATCAATAACTTGGATGCTATGCTCATCAAATCTGCAGAAGACACAATGCTGGAGCTAAGACTGGGTGTTAGAGTCAGGACTGAAAAGGATCTTGATATGCTAGAGCATTAGGCAGAATCTAAAAAGGCAAAATTTGATCCAACTCAATAAATATTAAGTGCATATTATGTGCCAGGAATTGTGCTAAGAGCTGCCTTCAAGGAGCTTAGACTGTATATTGGGGGAAGGCAATACACAAAAGGAAGGCAAAAAATGTTGGGGGAATGGGGACCAAGGGTTATGACATTCTGTGGAGTCAAAACCAAGTAGATCTACTGAGGGAAAATGGAGAGTATAAAGCATAGGGATGTATGTAAAGTCTTGAAGTCGTGTACGATCAACTTCAGAAGTATTAAAGGGGAGAGATGTGTATATATAGCAGTTATTCTGAAAAAGATATAGTAGTCTCCAGTCTCCATATGAGTCAGTAGTGTGATATGGCCACCCCCCCAAAACAATGACAATAAAAACAAAATGAAAAATTAATTTGATCTTGGACTGCATTGAGTGGGTTTAGCTTCCAGGAATTGGGAGGTAAAAATTCCTCCGTACTTTGCCCTCATTAGACCTCATTCTTAGTATTCTGTTGAGTGCTCAAAGCATGATTTAAGAAGGACATTAAAAGTTGGAAAATATTCCTTCAGCCTGTCTCATAATACTTCAGTCTTCCTTTCTGTGTTATTACTCATGTACCACCCCATTCCTGAGTATGTGTTATGGTGCTGTCCTGACCTTTCTTTTCTTTTGATATGTTCTATTTCTCTATCTCTGGGTCTATCTATTCCTCTGTCTCTCTGTTCAGTCTCTGTCTATCTATCTCTTTCTTTGTCTCTTTCTATCTTTCTGTCTCTGACTCTGTCTTTGTCTCATCTCATCAGCTTTATGGTTTTAATTATTATCTCTGTGCTTGTGACTTTATCTCCTAAGTTTCAATTCTATATAACCACCAACTGCCCTGTTGGATATAACCAACTGCCCTGTTGGATATATACATACATACATACATACATACATACATACACACACATATATATATACATTTGTTGTTGCAGGGGGGAAGGCAGGGAAATTGGGGTTAAATGACTTGCCCAAGGTCACACAGCTAGTAAGGTATGTCAAGTGTCTGAAGCCAGATTTGAACTCAGGTCCTCCTGACTCAAGGGCTGGTGCTCTACTCACTGTGCCACCTCGCTGACCACCCTGCCTATTGTATATTTTAAACTGGGTGTTCCATAGGCATCTCAAACTTAGCAGGTTCAAAATGGAACTCATTATCTTTTCCCCAAACCCACTCCTTTCCTGGAATTTCCCTATTTTTATTGAGGTTCCCATCTTTTTGGTCACTGATGTCACAATCCCAGAGTTACCCTTGACTCTACATTCTCCCTCACTTGTTGTCTCCTTATCCAATCAATTGTCAAGAACTGCTGATTCTATTCCTATCTCACCCATCTCCTTCTCTGCACTCATATGTCCACTGCCCTATTTCAGGTCTTTATTTCTTACCTGGAATATTGCAATAGTCTCTTAATTAGTTTTCCCTTCCAAGCCATCCTCCACACAGCTGCCAGAGTGATAGTCCTAAACCACAGGTCAGACCATGTCATTCCTCTGTTTCATAAGCTTTGTTTGCTCCTTTTTGATTCTGGGATAAAGCACAAACTCCTGTATTTGGCATTTAAAGCCCTTTGGGCTTTAGTCTACATTTCTAGGCTTACTTCCCATTATTTCCCTTCACACACTCCGTGGTTTAGATAGTGTCACACTTCTAAAGAACACTAGTTTCTCATATGCAAAGTTTTGGCTCCCATTTTCTTGCCTACCAGAAGCATTCCCCATGCATGGAATGCCCTCCTACTTCACTTTGATTTCTTATGTGATGCATGAAAAGTCTGAGAGACATAATTTCTGGGTAATTACCAATAACTTTATTAATTATGGCTAGTGAATAATTAATAAAAGGATAGTCATTTGGCTTTTTCTCCTAAACCAAAGATGAATTTTGGGGGCCTCTGAATGCTTAAAAAGCCTTTGGAACAGAGGGTGTACCTGAGGGTGGAAATCAACTCTGATTGGTTAACAATCACTGAGGGGGTGGACATATTAATGAAAAGGTTGGGGGAAAGTCTTCAACTCTTCCTGCAGAGAGCATGACCTAATCATGAGACTCAGTCAGCAATCTGGGCAAAGGAATCAATCTTTACCCCATACCTTACTGGTTCGTTTTCTGCTTCATAAGCTAGGTTACCCTAAATTGTAATGGAAGGTTCCAAGGACAGACAGGCGCTTATTTTCTAAGGGCAAGATCTTGCTTAGACTGGATTCTGTTTGTAAGGAGTCCCACCCAGAGATCTAGAAGCATGTACCCTGAAGATTTGGGCAATCTCCTCCATCAGCAATGTCCTTCAGATGCTGACTGGATACCCCACAAGGGGATGATTTCTGAATGAGGAAATAGAAAAGGGAAAATCTTAATCTCAATTAATAATTGGTTGTTAATATAAGAGAGAAAATATTCATTTTTCTCATTTAGAATCTGTCAATCCCTTCAAAGCATAATTCAAGTTCCATCTCCAGGGTGAGGTGTTTCTTGATTCCCCTTTGCTGCTTGTGCCCACTAAATTACCTTTGATTTACTTTTCATATATTTTGTATTTCCTTATATGTTGATTCTTTCATGGAATATTAGCTCTCTTACAGCAAGGACTGTTTTGTCTTTGTTATTTCCAACATTATCACTGTGCCAGACACATAGAAGGCACTTAAAATGTTCACTGACTTGATTGCTTTGAAATGTGATATTCATAAAAAAGCTATTTTAGATGGCCAGAGCTGACTCATCTGTAAAATGGAGGTAATACCTGCTCTACCTTCAATATAAGGACTCTATCAAATAATCTCTTGAAGTGCTTTTGCTATTAGAATAGCTAATCTTTTGCTATTAGAATAGCTAGTCTTATTAGGTAACATGCAAGGTCAGGAATTTGGTAGAGGGAGTCACTATTTTATTTCTTTGAAGAGTCAAAATATTTTCTGAATTTTTCAATGGAAAGCAACCCATGGGACTTGATGACAGTGTTTTGCTAATTTTTATGATTTCAAAGTTTAGAAAACATTAGATGTTCTTGTAAGCTTAGGAGAAGGTGCAATGTGGGGACTAAAATAAAGAACTGGCCTTGGAGTCAGAAGCACCTGGGTTCAATGCCTGCTTTTGAGATATCCTGGCTAGGTGACCATGGGTAAGTCATTTAACCCCTCAGTGTACCAGGAAAATCTTAGGCTATTAGTTGCATTTGTTGTTCCGCACTGGTAGTTCTTACACCACTGAAAACACATATCCAGTTGCCTCTCCTCCCCTAAAATGACCCCACTTCCAATCTGGAGAAATACAAGATTCAAGGTTAAAGGAAAAATTAGCAAAGAGGGGTCTGCCACAATGAGAATGAGATCGTAGAGTGTTAATATTTTTCTTATATTGATTTAATTTTTCTAAAAAAGCATATCTTTAACTTTTCTGGCTTTAGTTCATTTTGGTCCAACATGGGACATGCCTTGATCATTCATTGTGTGCTGTATTTTAATATAGCCCCTCATCCTTTTCCTTCCCCATAGCCATGAAGTTTACAGAAAGCTTTAGGGATTTCTTTCACAGTAATTCCCTGGATCTCATTCTTGGTCAGGACAGTGTAGCTCATTTCCATTAAGCAGATAGTCCTTATTTTTTTCTTTGCTTCCAGACTAATAATTCTATGCTTATCTGAACTGAACTTCATTTGCATTTATTAGCTTGCTAGCTACTTGAAATATCCAAACCTCTTTTATCTGCCTGCATTGTTTCTCATTATTTGCTGTCTCTCTCAATTTAGTATTAACTGCAAACTTGAAATGTTTCTTCTGAAACCATTGTTCGAATTCTTTGCATACCAAAATGGGTTCCCAAACTGCTCTCTGCAGGGATCCCAGCTTAGTAACCTTTTTCTGAGCTTGAAAACGATAATTTCTAAAATTCTACTTTTCAAGACAGTTTCCAGATATGGATTATTTCAGTTTCACAAAAATATATGTTGTATATGTGACTGTGGCTAATAAGGGCTGCAAGTCTAAGTTTTAGTGCCATTATCATCTCTAAATTTGATATAGTAGACCTAGCTTGGGAATCAAGAGACCTGTGCTCTGGTAGAAACTAACTCAGATACCACTACTCTGTGTGACTTTGAGCAAGGTCACTTTGCTTCTTCAGCCTTCACCTACAGGTGGAAGGGCTTGGATTATATAATGTCTAAACTTCCTTTCAACTCTAAAATTTTCATAGCAATGAGGAGACCAGCCCTTTGGAGATAGCCCCTTCCTTCATAAGCTCATTCTTCTCTATCAACAAACTTGGCTCACTGGTAGCCTCTACTGGTTTCTAGCTGTCACTGCCACCTCTCTGTTGACATTTACATCCAGCTTGATTTGGGAGTGAGGAAATGAGCTTCTTTCCTTCCCTTACTCCCTGAGAAAACCACAGATTTTTTTTTATTTAGGCATTTAAGAAGTTTACTAACTGTTAGGAACTACATAGAATCATATGGAGTTTAAATAACAAATCAAAGGGGAAATTTAGAAAAATTTCCATAGACATTGGTTAATTCAATTTCTCCAGGTGCACCTGGAATAGGAAGTACGTCTTGCCTTTTCTTAGTTTCTCTTCCTTAGAGCTGGTTGATCTACTAGATCTTGTTGTCAATGTTTATTGACCCAATCTTGATCAGGCTAGATGTTAAATTCAGTTTGCTTCAATTAAAAAATGTTGTTGTTTCTGTTTCGTTCTCAGAGAAGACCAATGAAACTTTCTTGTCAATTCATTCTCCTTGGCAGAGAGGACAGAAGCAAAGAGGTGAACAGTTCTTCTTTTTATTTACCTATTTGCTGTTATCTGTTTTTATCCACCCTGAGCAGGAGTCCAATCCTTTCTTAATCTCCCTCTTTTTTTGCAATATAACTAAAGAAAATTCGCAGTTTTCCTTGCCAACCTCAGATCTGAGGATTAACACTCCTCACGCTGCTCTTACTGGATCATGATACATTTTAGTATTCATTCTTTATTTCCTGTCATCTTTTCCCTTTTCTGTACATGACTCTTTAAGATGAAATTAGGTTGATTATTTCCCTGTACATCTGTTACATTACCTGTACATACCTGTACATTAATCTGTTTGGACAACTACACCCTTTCTTTTTCATTATAACTGTTTTTCTTTGTGCCTTCAGAATGTCATTCTCGAGAGTTTCCTGCCCTTCTTGGGATGACTTTCCTGTAAAACTACAGATAAGAGAAGCTTCATCTGATCCCTTGAAGTTTGCGTGCCTAAAAACTAAGATGCCTATTAGACAATACCAGTGTAAGGGAGGAGTGGATTGAGTTAGTCAAGTGAACTTGCTCCACTTGATAAGTAATAAGATCTACTAATACTTCAAGGCAAGAGCGAGAACACGTGTCAATCAACCAATCAATTTTAGTCTTACTGATCAAATATTTTTCCCCTAGTATTAGATAATGTTGATACTTACAGCTTTGTATACAATTTGAAATCTGTTTTCCATTTTCCCTAGATATTCTTGAATTTTTTTTCTCCACAAGAATTTTGTTATTTTGTCTAATTTTATAAAGTATCCCCTCAGTATTTTTATTATACTGCTATATCTGTAGAATAGTTTGGATAATATCGGCACTTCCCCTCCCCCATGCTCCCCCATCCTCTTATTGGCATGGCCCAGAAATGCAAATTGAGTATCACACCAAGTACTCATCTTTATTTTTGGGAAGATTGTCTTATAGTTGTATTCATATTTTCCTGCATGTCTTCATAGCTTAACTATTAAATATTTGATCCATTATATTGTTATTTTAAATTGAATTTTTACTGGGTTTGGTTAGATATATAGAAATGCTAATGATTTCTATAGATTTATATTGTATCCTGCTAATTTACTGAAGCTGCTTATTATTCTGATTTAATTTCTACTGATTCTCTCAAAACATCCCCTTCAGATAGGAAGTTCAAACATCCCTATTATTATCGAAGCCAGTAACATCTGCCCAATCGCCCAGTATTGCAACCTTAATGTCATCATCTTTGACTCTTCACTCTCACTCATCCAACATATCTAATCAGTCACCATATCTTCTTGTTTCCTTATAACATATTCATAACATCTCCCTTCTTTCCACTTACAGAACCTCCACACTAATTCAGGCCCTCATCACCTCTTGCCTAGACTATTGGTATTGTGTCCCTATCTGTGATGACTTTAAGCAAAATGTAGTTTCTCTGTTTTAACAGTATCAGACTCTTGGCTATTACTTAAAAAATCCCATGGTATCTGTGTCAAATGCTAATGTAACTACAACCTGGTGCCTGCCCCAGGGGATCTGGATTTCTCTTTCCCACAGAGTGACCTCAGTTCTATTTTCACACAAGCTGCTAGATTCAATCCCGGGGAGGACTTTCCTTAAAAAGAGAGAGGTTGAGCTATCGTCACTGTCTCTAGCTCTTTATGCACCAACCTTGGAACACCAAGGAAAATGACTTAAAGTTTGATTTTTGTTCATGTCTAGGGTCTTCCTGAAAGGAATTATAAAGTGTCCCTTCTGGAAATGTACTTAATGTATAATTTAGATTGGATATTAGATAACTGTTTGATGCTAACAAAATAAAGTTTAAAGTACAAAAAACTCATAACCATGCATTGACAAACACTAAAATCATGGAACACTATTCCATAACTCCTGTATAGTCTTCTGAGAAATGAATACTTAAAACTTTAAAAAAAAAGAGAATTGCTAAAATACTGTCTCACCTTTACCTTAGCTCTACACTGTCATAACTCACTTAAGGTCCATATCTTCTCACAAGCCAAGGTGCAAATTAGGCTCATTCTTTTATAAGTGGCTATCTTCTACTCTGAGAAGGATTTAGTGGCAGAAAACTCTTGGTTCTTCCAGTCATCTCAGAAAGATGTACTCAGGAACTCTTACACTCTTGAAGTAATCATCCTCACCTACCAAAGTCCGTATTCAGACATCTATCCACAAAGAAAGAAACATCGATGGAAGAATAATCTCAAGGTCCAGATCCAGGTTCAGGGGTATGGATATGTGAGTGTTGTCATTTGGAATCAGTCACAGTAGCTGCCTAGGTAGGGGAGTCGAGCTCCTTTCTTTTCTCATGGGGAGGCTAAAGGAGAGAATTTTTGAGTCCTCATATCCTTAGCTGAAAGGAAGAGAGACCAAACCAGTGGGTAGTATCACTCCTTTTAACATCTGCTCAATAGGCTGAATTTCCTGGTTCTTTGACACAGTTGAAAAGGATAATAGATATAGATCCCTGAAGCTGAAACAGTATTCACGTAATGCCAAGAAAATTTCTGATTCCTGGGGAAGATTTATGGATAGACATGACCAAGTGTAATGTAGCAATGGAGAGCATGGACAAGTTATGATTTGAACCAATCCAGGGAGTACCCACACAATGACATCAAGTCTCAATTTAGTATTACAGTTTTTAACAATTCTTCCTTTTATTTAGATAATTCCTCATTTTATTTTCTTTTTGTATTATCTTAAAAAATTTTCTAATTTCTTTGAATTGATTCAGTTCATCAACTTTTTTTCATCTCTTGCGAATAAAAGTGCATGGGGCCATAAATTTACTTTTGCCTGTTCTTTTGGGTGCATCTCTTAATTTGTATATATTTTTCATGTTCTATTTGCATTGTCATTCTTAATATAATCTAATACCATTTCTATAATTTATTCTTTGATTCTTTAGACCATTAATCAAGTAATTTTGTTCCCAATACAGGCCTACATATTTTTGATCTGATTTTCCTTGTCCACTGTTTTTGACCATGATGACACATATATGTAGTGCTTACAATTTATATCTATGAATTTATCTGTAACTGCTTTGTACACTAGGAGGTGATCAAGTTTTGTGATTTTATGTATAATTGAAAAAAATAGATATTCCTTACTTTTCTGATTCAGTTCTCTCTACCTATCAAAGCCAGTTTTTTTCAGAAATCTTTGTGACTATAATGTTTTTCTAGTTTTACTTAAAATATTTTGCTAGTGAATTATTGATATTATTATTAATTTTACATGTAACTCTTTTTCCATTTTAGTTAACTATCTTATGTGATCATAAATTTCAGCTGGAAAAGACATTAGAAGTCATTTAATTCAGTCTCTCTTTTTTTGATGGATGAGGACCGTGTGTGTTTATGTGTGTGTGTGTGTGTGTGTGTGTGTGTGTGTGTGTGTGTGTGTATAAAATCAAACAAGACAGATCCTGTCCTCAAGGGAGGGAGGTTATATTCTAATGAGAGGAGACAATACATAAAGGGGAATTGGAAAAGTGTAGAAGAGGTGTCATGGGATAGAACTGGCAATATAGTGACTTGGAAGCCTAGTTCTGGCCAAAGTAAGTCAAAAGCTTAGCTATCAGATCTTGGAATCCTTGGATCTGATTTCCAGGGTCTAGTCAGGGCAAGGGAGAAATAATTTCTGGAGTAGAAGAAGCGTGGTACAAACATGTCTGGGAATTATTAAATTGTAAATGATTGTTTAAACATGCTAAGTTGTCAGATTTCATCATTAAGATTCTGGATGTTCTGGAGTTAGCTGAAGCATGGTTAATTTTGGTTCTTCCTATAGGGCAGCTAGGTGGTGCAGCGGATACAGTGCTAGGCTTGGAGTCAGGAAGACTCATCTTCCTGAGTTCAGATCCAGCCTCAGACGCTTACTAGCTGTGTGCCCTGGACAAGTTACTTAACCCTGTTTACCTCAGTTTTCTCATCTGTAAAATGAGCTGGAGAAGGAAATGGCAAACCACTCCAATATCTTTTCCAAGAAAATCCCAAATGGGGTCACAAAGAGTCAGATATGACTGCAAATGGTTGAACAACAGCAAATGGTCTTAAATCCATGTTTATATTTCAAAAGTAGATACTTTCCTGTAGATAACATTATTAGGTTGTATTTTTAAAATTCATTCAATATCTAGTTTTCTTTTGTGGGACAATTCAACATACTTTTGATCAAAGTGATAAATTTCTGAATAAAGCAGTTATAACTTTGGGACAAGAGCTATTCTAAGAAGATAGCAGAGCGGTTCATAGCATAACTCCTACCCTCATTGTCTCAAAATAACAAGAAATGTGCCAAACAAAGTAAATTAATTAGAACAAATAAAATTAGAAAGATTATGAGATTTATATATTTATATAAATATAGTATATATACAAATACATATACACATATATGTGGAGAGAGGGAGAGAGAGAGAGAGAGAGAGAGAGAGAGAGAGAGAGAGAGAGAGAGAGAGAGAGTATTGGAAACACTTCCACAGAAAAGCAATTCTTTTAAAACAAGAGCGGAGGATGCCTAGAGGACCTAATCTCCATAACTTCTCCAAGGATGCCTTAGGCCGATTTTGACCAACTCTGACAGGCTTTCATTTTGAGCATTGGCTGGTCTGGCTTCTATCTTGTTCCTTCTGACATGACCCAATCTGATTCTGTTCCCTGCTCATTCCCTCCCTCTCCCCAAAAAACTTCAGGAGGAGAGCACTGAATTTGCATAGCATTACAGTGGAAAGAAAACTAACCGTGGAGGTGGAAGAGTTGGCTGGGGGAAGTTTTATAGGTTGGGAAGAGAGGGTACAAATTCAACTCTGATTGTCTCTCTGAAGATTCCATGCAGCAGAGATCCAGTTTTACTATTCCTCCCCTCACTGAAGGAAGTAACTGAAGCCACATTTCCCTTGTTCGTAAAGGAGAAAACATTTGCCAGTTAGTTCTGGAGGGATCAAACAGTAAAGGGGCTTGAAATCATTGTGAAAAGTCAGAGGGCAAAAAAATCTAGAGAGAAAGGTTGGGTATGAGTCCAGTCCCATAGTAGATCAACCAGAAGTGAGACTCACATAAAAAAGAAGGAAAAACTAGTAAACAATTTTGAAAAGTACACATTAAAATGAATGAATAGTATGCAGTGAAGGAAAAGAACTCAGAAAAACTCCAATGTAAAAGAAAACAAAAGAATAAGGGCTATGAACCATCAGCAATAATGGAACAACAGGGAGAAGTACTGAAATGGTTCAGAAGAGATACAAAATAATTAAAAAGAGCAATTAAAATGTAAATTAGTATAGAAATTAGGGTGGAAATCAGGGCTTTTAAAGAATAAATCAATAAGACAAAAGAATAGGCAATTTTGAATACAACAGAGAATCTCTTTCCAAAACAGTAGAGTTTTCTGACAAAGATTTGTAATAAGAAAAAATACAGAAGTGGGAGAAAATATGACAGAATAAAATAAACACCTTAATTCATTCAAGTTACACATGAGTTTATTCAAGTCAAAGCAAACTGACCTTGAAGAGAGGATTAGAAAGATAATTTAAGTCTCATAGGCCTTCCACAAAATCACAATAAACTAAAATGCCTGATTATGACAGTAGAAAATCATACAAGAAAATTGCAGAGAAATATTAGAAACAGTGAATAAAATACTGATCAGAATAACCCACAGATGAACAACGAAATAAATCCCAAGTAGAGACAATCAAAGACTATGCTGTTTAAATGTCAGGATTCAAAGATCATATATCCAGAGTTGGAAGTGGCTGCTGTCTACAGAGCCCTAGATCGTTCCCCTTCCTTCCTCAATGAGTTTGATACCTGGCTTGCAATTTTTCTCTTCTCCCCAAATCCTGCTTTCACTAAGGGACATTACTGTAAGTTTGTTTTAAAATAAATTTCTTCATGATTTATTATCAGTAAGTGTTTCATTTGTATACCTATTTTATTTACCTATATCCCTGGGGTCATGTAAAAATTTCTTGGATGAAAAGGGGTTACAAGTGGAATAAGTTTAATAAGCCTTGCTGTAGAAGGTGAAATTCTAGTGAGGATTTAAAGGAAGCCATGGAGATCAGTGGTAGGAGTGGAGGAGGGAGAGCATTCCAGGTATGGAGCAGAGCCAGAGAGAATGTCTAGAGCCTAGAGATGGGGAGTCTTATTCATGGAATTAACAGGAGGCCTGTGTAACTGGACTGAAGAGTACATAATGGAGAGTAAGCTATAAGAAGACTGGAAATTGCAAAGGGCTTTGAATGCCAGAGTATTTTGTAATTGCTCCTGGTGGCAATAGGAAGCCATGGAAGTTTATTGAGTAGGGGGATGACATTACTGGACATGAATTTTAGCAAAATCACTTTAGTGCCTGGAGGATAAATTGTAGTGGGCAAAGACTTGAGGCTGGCAAATCCACCAGCAAGCTGTTGCAATAATCAAGGTATGAGGTGATGAGGACCTGCACTAGAGTGGTAGTAGCATCAGAGGAGAAAAGGGATCATATTTGAGAGATGTTGCAAAGGTGAAATCAACATAATTGAAATGGGAGGAGAGGAAGAAAGAAGATTCAAAGATGACTCCAAGGTCAGTTGATTGAGGAACATGGATCAGGAGCCAATGGTGTCAGGAGTAGGTGAACTTGATGAAATGAGTGTAGACAGCTTTTGCTAAGAGTTTGGCTGTGAAAGGAAGGAGAGTTTATAATATAATGGCTTGAGGGGATGGTGAGCTCAAGTAATTTTTATTTTTAGGAGATGGCAAACCTGAGCATATTTAAAAGTATCAAGGAAAAACCCACTAAATGGGAAGCAATTGAAGATTAGTGATGGAGAGAATGATTGATAAGGCAAGCTCTTGGAAGAGATAAGAGGGCATGGGGTTAAGGTCACAGGTAGAGGGATTTGCTTTGGCAAGGAAAAGAGCCATCTCTTTCATAGAGACAAGAGTAAAGACTTGTCTTATGAGCATCACAAATCCTCCACTTCACACTGATCAGCCCTCTGCTTCAGTCTATGTTGCTTAATCCCAATATTCTATACCCTACATTCTGCGTTGCTCTCTGGAGTCAGAAAACTTGGATTCAAATCCTGACTCTGTTGCTTACCACCTGTGGGACTTTGGACAAATCACTTTAGCCTCAAGGGCATCAGTTCCTAATCTGTAAAATGAATAAGTTGGACGAAGTGAATTCTAAAGTCTCTTCCAACTCTAAATCTATGATCCTATCATCCTATGCTCTTGTGCCTGGTAGAGCTATGCCAGGCAGCAATCATTATCAACCACAGAACCAGCAGAGCTGAACCAGTAGTAGGTAGGTGAGACTATTAGGAAGAAATGCCCAGAAGAAAATCACCCACCTTACCCACATGTCCAGCAGAAACTACATGCTATATGAGACAAGCAGGGGAAAGGGGTGTAGGAGAAACCTAAGGACATCACTAGAAGACACAGATGGCCTTGTCATGCTAATGATGTGAATTGAGCAAACAGTAGCCCAATGTAGCCCCACAGTAGCTCACTGGGCCTTGAGTCAGGAAGATTTGAGTTCAAATGTGACTTCAGGCACTTAATAGCTGTGTGACCCTGGGCAAGTCACTTAAATTCTATTTGCCTCAGTTTCCTTAACTGTAAAATTGGGATAATAATAGCATCTACCATACAGGGTTGTGTGAATCAAATGAGATTTAAAAAGCATTCAGCATAGTGCCTAGCACAAAGTAAATCCTACATAAATGTCCTTTCTCCTTGCCACATGTTTGTCCCAGACAGGTATCTCTTATGTGTATGCTACATCATGTGTACATTCAACTTGGGCACACTCTTCCCACTAGTGGCGTAGATTTATGGTAAAGTATACTTCAGGTTTGTTGGTAGAAACATTTTATTACTATTTTTAGTACTATGCGATTTAATTAAATGTCACTAATTTGAACTAATTGCATCTTCTGGATAGCTAGGAAAAGTAAAGGCATTGGTAGGGATTTGTGAAGTATGGTCTTGATTGGATATGGGTGTGCAGAGTACCTTGGATCTGAGATAGCCTGCTTTGGGGAACAGAGATAGGTAGATGGGCAGAGAATAGAGTGCTGGTCCTTGAGTCAGGAATGCTGAGTTCAAATCTGGCCTCAGACATTAGCTGTATGACTAAAGGCAAATCATTTAACTTCTTCAGGACATTACACCCTCAATTGTAACATGGGTATAATAATGGCACCTACCTCCTAGGGTTGTTGTAGGGTCAAATGAGTTATTTGTAACTTAGCACTTAGTACAATGCCTGGTACAGAATAGTCACCTAATGCATACTTGTTTCCTCCCTTTGTACTACTTGCTACCCAGGCATACTACTTGTCTTCTAAATGCAACATTTCGGACCCAAATTCATTTTTTCACATTTTCTCCTGCTACCATTCCCAAACTACATCTCTCAGGTATGTATACAAGGGGCACTTTTGGTTGGCTGGTCCATATCACTAGGGAAAGAACGGAAATTAGGTCAGCCATAGAGAGATTTAACTTGGATCCCTTGGAAAATGAAGAATGACTTCTTTGGGAAAGGACAACACACAGAAAGGGAGACAGCTTTAGTATGCAAGGCAATGAAGGCATAAATGAACAGATCCTGACATTTGAAAAATATGAAAAGATCAGGACAAAATCCACTTAGTTTTGCGTCTGTTATTAATTTTACATCACAAAGAACAAATATCGCTCGTATCCGTTTTCTTCCAAATCAATCATGAGGAAGTTAGTGAATTATGAATGACAACATAACTGAAATGGAATGTCAATCACCTGCAATTATTTGTAAATCACACTACAGTAAAAAAGATTTAATGAGCTCTTGTGGAACAGAGGTTTATAACCTGTTATATCCTAAGATATATGAGCAGGCTTGAAGAATGACAATGGGCTGCTTAGTTTAATAGCTGGGCTTTTCCCTGATATTGCATTTCCTCCTTTTAAGACTTCAAAGCATTTCATGATGCTTTTGACTAATTCTTCTCAATTAACAGTTGCAGAAGTATGATGGTCCAGGGACCTTTACTTTAGCGTACTTTAATATGATAACTTCAACTTTCCTTTCTTTTCTTTTTTTTTAACCCTCTGCAATTCACTTACCTCCATACCCTTAAGTTTCTTTATTTGAACATAAAGTTGGGTTACGCTCTCTTCACTATTAACCTGTTGAGGAATAAGATGATGTGGAAATTTTTCAAATGAACAAAATTCCCAGGAATTTTTAGTTTTAATGGCAGCAGCAACAAAATAATGAGAAAAGAAGATGGTATTTGCATCATATGACTGCATGGGCCTAGGCAATCTGTGTAAGACCCGATTGAATTAAAAACCTAAAAACTAGTGGTGCTTAGTGAGCAAGCAATCCCTGCAAGGTCTATATCATCCTCTCCAGACTTCTGAGCTCTTCGTTCCTTGTTTTCCAAGTTCTTTATGCAAACAGTAACTACCTTGAGAGATGTCTGCTTGCTCACTTTTGGATTGTTCGATGGACGTAGAATTAAAGTTTTTCCTACTGAGATTATTATTAAATTAATTGTTGGTATGAGTTATCTGTGGTTTCTGATGCCGAAATCATTGTTAACCATTTGGCATACCTAGCTGAAGTTTCCCTGTGGTGATTACAGGAGGCAACATGGTTGAGTGAAAAGAACATTTGTTCTAGAACCAGAGGACTTGGATTCAAATCCTGCTTATTTAACCTTGGGCAAATGACTTACTGTCCCCAGGCTTCAATTTCCTTATCTTTAAAATGAGGCAGTTGAGGGGCAGCTAGGTGGTACAGTGAATAAAGCACCAGCCCTGGAGTGAGGAGGACCTGAGTTCAAATCCAGCCTCAGACACTTGACACATGTACTAGCTGTGTGACCTTGGGCAAGTCACTTAACCCTAATTGGCCTGCCAAAAAAAATAAAATGAGGAGATTGGAGTAGATGACCTCAGTTCTTTTTGACTTTGCATCTATGATTAGAATTTCCTTTGATTAAAACCCAAATAGTTGTTAATGACTCTCAATTATGGGCTCTGAAAATCATAGTAAGTATTTTTATGTAGTAATAAAGGGTATGGAACTGGCACTTCTTTCCCGACTCTCTTGTCCTTAGCTCGCTTATCCCTTGTGCAGGTCACATAGGTTACAGTGATTTCCCAGAGGAGCGGCCACATAGCCACAACTCATCCTCAAGGACTCTGGAGTAACTCTGGTGTGAGATAAATAGACATCTGCATTAAGAACTACAATTCTTCTACTCCTAGAATATGCTTCCCATTTCTTAAAATAAGTCATAATGACACCATTAATTCTCAAACATGAAATATTTATAAAACAAGAAGGCAAAAGCAAGAATAATCATAGCATAACATTTAATAAATAGCAGGTGAAAGCATGAATAATCATAACATAATAAGCCACCCACAAATCTGGGTCATGCTTTCCCATTAATGCACACATTGTTAGAGACATGAAGGTTGGGGATCATTGGGCATGAACTCACAGTAATACACACAAGTTGGGAAATCCATGTGTCCTGGGTGACTCACAACTCTGCATCTCAGGTCTGTATGTCTGTGGTCTCTTGAGAGAACAGTCTATGACTCCTATCACCTGCTCCTCTTCTGAGGTTCTTAGTTATTCTGCTGAATGAAATGACTTTTCTGCTTCTCTTGGGCTGCTGAAGATTGTTATTTTAGTTAATAGCAGCTTTAATTCTAGAGTTTGCAGAGTTTCTCACACTTCCTTTCATGGATAGGTGCTGAGGCAACATGCTACTCTTTCATTGAAATCAATTTCCTGTAATTCTATGCTCTGTAAAGTTATTCAGATCTCTCTAGGCTATGAAGGATTTTTTCCCTCTCTCTCTAGGCTGTGAGTGGGTTTTTCCCTCTGGAGCCACAGAAGGTAGAAAAAGGTAACGTAGATAATTCTTCGAGGGGTTTTCCCTCTTTCAATTCATAGATGGTACTAGAAAGACAAGGTAGTCTTTTCCCAAACAACTCTTCCCACAGCATAGGATGATGTTTTCTCCGATCAATTCCTAGTGTCTAAGTATTCTGATCCAATCAGCTCCTAGAGTCTACTGTAGAGCTTACTTGTTTCTAGTTGTTGGCACCAGATCTATTTAGTTTCTTTTAAGGTCTCAGCCACATTGGCTTTTGTGGTCTTTCCCCTCCCCACTGCTTTTCTTCTACAAGCAGCTTCTTTAATTATCGTTTTGTCAGTTTCTCCAAGTCTTTTCAGCTGCTTTATGAAGCTATGGATTCTCATAGATTCTCTTGCCTAAAATCCGGGCTTCCTTTTGTACAACGACCAATTTTCACATCTTTCGAACATGATAAAATAGTTAAATTTATAATTTTCCCATAGTCCCACAAAACTTTTTTGATTCAGAATTTCCCAGCAATAACACTAAAATTATTAACAAAATTACATTCAAGTTAACTTTTGGGAAACAGTGAATTGGCGCTATCTCTAACACAATTCAGTATTTTGGCATCTGTGCTGCTTTTATCCCAATCTTCTCAGAACTTTCACTCGAGAGCCTGTTTTTGTCTCAGATCCTTAGAATTGCTCATGTTTCTCCTCAAGATGCTTTTCTCTGAGTTTCTCACAAGAATATACATTTCCTGAAATAAATAAAAACCTGTGCTCATGAATGTGAATTTTTCTTCTATGGAAACTATTACCTCTCTATGTCTTTTCATCCTGTGAAACTCTTGTCCATGTTATTTCACAGCTCCTCCATAGATGAGAAATCTAATGTACTTTTAGTCATTTTAATATCATATGAATTATGGGATTTACATCTGGCATGGACATTAGAAAACATCTGGAACCCTCCTCTTCACTTAACAAACCAAGGACAGCGTCCAGTCACAAGTAGCAGATTGGGACTTTTATCCAGGTCCTCTGATTCCAAATCTACTTCTTTTTCAGGGATATTACATTTGATTATATCAAAATGGCACTTGGCATGTCCAGCTGCTATTTTTTATTTTTATTATATCAGTGGGCCAATTCTTTTCTCACTCAACAGGTGTTCTCTTTATTCCGTATAGGGCATTTCTTACATGGGAGTTGTAATTGATAATGTATTATGGCCTACATATACCAACAACACTTCTTTCCACTGCTTTTTGCATTACTTATAATTATGGTTCCTCCAAGATTATGATATTTCATAATTCACAGCTATATAGCATCGTTTGAAGAAATCTTGAGTTGAAGAGATGGGCTTTTGTGTCAATAAGGAGTTTGCAATCATTGAAAACATTCTGTGATTTCTATAGGATGCAGTCCAATTTCTTTTTCATACTCAATTCTGGGCCTGGAAATCATAATCCCCCCTTTTCTTGCTTTTACAAATATATGCCTGTATTTATCTATGAATTAACTAGATGAATCATCTACCCGGCTGCCTATCATAGTATAGGTCAGGGCTGTCCAAAATGTGGCCCACTGGTTGCATGCCTGCAGTTCGATTTATGCAGCCTGCCTACGAGCATAGAAATTTACATAAACGCTTTAGTAAATGAAGCTCTCACTAAAATAGCAAATCAAAATATATTGTCTATTGTTTCAATAAAAACCTAAGGTTCGACAGCCCTGGTGTAGGTCATAAACATTTTCATCCACTTTGTTTTTCCATTGTGAGTGGATCAAACTCTTTTGAATTTTTATAAAATTCCCTATAAAGATATTATAATGTTTTGGGGTTCAGTGTGATTATTACAATCACATTACAATGTGATTATTACAATGCCATTTGTGAGTAGGAGAATTAGGAGAACTTCACAATTAACAAGGAATCTTCCTTGTTGGGATGCTACATGGGACAGATTATTTTTTAGATGAAAGATGCAGACATTAGGCATACATTTTTTTTTTGTTTTACACCTTTTTTGATGGCTTTATTCAATGGATCATTGGGTAAAATTATTTTTGTAGTTGCATCTGTCACAGAACCATAAAGTTTTAATTTATGTATGGTTAATAAATTAGCTTTAGAGGCTGTGTTTGTTCTGCCAAGTCAAATGTTCAAGAAATAAAAAAGACAGTGGGACTCAATATTCCCTTTCCTTCACAATCAGTTGCGTTATACTATCCATATGGTTCAGACTAGAGGTGGGATATTGCCTGGGTTAATATGATTCTTGAAGGTGACTGGGTCTGTAGTGGTTCAGAACCTTCCCTTCCCCAAGAGTAGGGAAGAAAAGGAGAGGGGAAAATTTCAGCATAGGCAGAGGACTTTAATACAGAGGAGCATGACCCAGGAACAAAATAGACAAGTTAACTAGTTACAAAGAGGCAGAGGCAGGAAACAATCAGGAATGGATGAAGTGTCAAAACCAGAAAATCATTACAAGGGACAAGATAGAGTCTGTGGAAAACAAGGTTTCCTGATGCAAGAATTTAGAGTGGTGACATAGGAAAGGAGTCAAATTAGAAAGAATAAATACTTCAAAAAGAACAAAGTAAAAAGTATACAGCAAAGAACAAAAGAAAACACAAGGAAGCAAAGAAAAGATGGACGATTCTCAACACAAGGTGTATTATTTATCATACAGGCTTTCTTGAAATGAAAATTTATTGTTATGTATTTTGAATCCTCTCCTATGTTCTGCTATGCACATGACATGCCTTTTTTCTTTCTTACTTTATATTCAAGTTTCAATACTTAGGTTTATGATATGTTTTTCTTTCTTTTCTCTATTTTGTATTTGTGTTCTGGTAAAATAAAATAAAAACTTAAAAAAAAGAATAAATACTTATTTTTTTGCACTTCAAGGTTACTCCTATTTTGACTACCCTCTAACGAATGAGGTAATACCAATCATAACCTTCCATCCTCTTCCATAAGATTCTTCTAATGAACTCATAATCCATCTTGGCTGTCATGTCTCTCCATTTGAGAAGTTTGTAGAGGCCTGCTTGTTGAGATGCTTTCTGGGTTCTGTAGTCTTGTAAAATAAGTTAAATAGCAAGTTAGTTTGAAGCTGTTATAACCAGGCACAGGGTCTTATTTTCATCTTTGTCTTTTCTTGTAATTTTGTGGAAGGTTAGATTAGAAAAGAGGAGGCTTTTGGAGGGTTGACTAGTTAGGACATTGTTGTAGGAGTGACCATGTATAGTAACAATGGCCTATACCAGAAAAATTGTTTGGGAGAGACAGGTGTTCTTGGGGAAAATGTTTCCAAATTTGTATAGGCAAAAATGTTTCTGCTTTATTGGAACTGTGTGTCTTAACAGATGCCTAGAAGATCCAGAAGATACTTGGCCCCCAGTAGATATGGGCTACTTCAGGTTTGATCACCCGTATGCCAAAGTGATATTCCAAAGGCACTGGTCTGACAATGTCACTATTCAGCCCAATAAATACCAATGATTCCCATTATCTCCTGGGTCAAATTCACACTCTTCTGCCCAGTACTTAAAGCCCTCAGTAGCTTGGCTCCAACCTACTTTTCTAGCTTTATGGTACATTATTTTCCTTTATTTACTCTTTGGTTCAGTCCAACCAGATTTTGTGATATTCCACCACCAGAATTCCCTCTCCTATTTCTGTGTCTTTGCCTCTAGGCTATCTCCCATGGTGGGAATGCAATTCCTCCTCCTTGATGCCTCATAGAATTCTATGTTTTCTTTCAGGCTTACTTCAAATACCACCTCCTTCTTGACTTCTTTAGGAACTTAGTGTCTTATCTCAAAAAGTACCTTGTATTTATTTTGGATAAATATGTATTACATATAGACATGTCTCTCTCTTGATAGAATATGAGGTCTCCTCTGATAGAATGTAACAGAAATGATTTCTATTTTTGTTTGTATCCCATATACCTACTACAGAGTCTGACACACAGTAAGTATTCAATAATTCTTGTTGATTGATTGATTAAAGTAGCTCATCAGGTCTGGAAGCTTGAACTCATTAAAGGAGCTACTTATTTAGCATCACTTCACTCATTTGGGTGGGTAGTTAGGTGATCCAGTGGATAGAGTGTTGGATCTGGAGTCAGGAAGACCGGAGTTCAAATCTGACCTCAGATAGTTACCAACTGTGTGACCAAGCATATCACTTACCCTGTGTTTGCCTTAATTTCCTCAAGTATAAAATGGAGACAATGATATCAGCTATTTCCCAGGGTTATTAGGATAAAAGTAGAAAATATTGTGCAAACCTTTAAGAACTTTATAAGTGTTCGCTATGATGATGATGATGATTCACTTCCCCAATAACAATTTTTGTTCACTCCTTTGTACTTCTAAGCTCATTCTAATTAGTGGAGCAAGCAGAAGCAAAAAGAGAATCAGATACATTTTACCTTCTCTCTTATAATCTTCCCATACAAATCAGGAATTCTTTTTTGCCTTCTAATGTGTTCTTTGCTTTCATATCAACATTATTCTTCCTTCTTTCATTCCATACCTATTAAATCTTCTGGCTGATAGGGAAAGCCATTCAAAATTAGATTTGTAGGAGGTAATTCACAAAGAGAATATTCCTTACAGTGTTGATAATGAAAAGTGGATTTTCTCTTTTATGTGTATATATTTATGTATGGATACCTACATACACACCCACACACCCACACACACATATATATATAATTACGGACATACACAGTGTACACAGTATATTAATTTGCCCTATGCTGGTTAAAGCATTTAAAACCCAGCAGGTTTGCAATGTAATTTTTTAATGTTTATTGATGGTAGTAGTAGTAATAGTTAATATTTAATGTTTTAGATTTTCAAAGTGAGTTATATACATTATCTTATTTTACTTCATAATAGCCCTTTAAGATGATTAGTATAACTAAGAATTAAATACCTACAGCCTTTATAAATTGATAGGCCTTACAATACTCTATATGAAATACGTGTTCAAAATGTAGTCCACTAGGTTTTTCCCTGTTCATGAAAACATTTTGTCCTTATGAAGCTGAGGTATAGTGAAGATTTTTGCATAAAGAACAAAGGATGTGGGAAGAAGAGAAAGCTTTTTTTTGCTCATGATAATTTTCAACAGTTGATATCTTAAAAGTTATTGAATAAGCTTTTTGCTATTCTTATAGAAACTTGTTAAGATCTCACATTATTCAGCAACTCAAAGGATTTAGGTATAGAGTAAAATACAGATGTGGATTTCACTTTCAAAAGTAAGCATTGGAAAAGTAAGAAGACTCCATTCCCCTCTGATCTTCTGGTTATCTTAGTATGCATTAGGAAATTCTTTGAATCACTTTGTTCCATCTCCTCTAGCTAGATATGGCAGCAAGTTTATTACTGCCAGGGGTTGAGTTAGGCATTCAGAGAGGTGTACTAACTCTCTAAGGTCAATAGAGCACATTTCATGTTTAGGAGCAGTAATTAACTAAATGGTACCCAGAGAGAGGAAGATTTAATGCACCTCCCAAAGCCTCTAATTTACTCACAGGGATGAGTTTATTACCCTAGTAAAATATTGTTGTTCCCCCTAAAGGATGTAATGCCTCAATTATAAAGTGTGTCTGAATTTGAAGTAACTGTTAATTGACATAGTGTAGCTCAAGCACATATTTAATTCAAGATATATTGAAGAGTTCTCTTTATGTAGGGATTCAGTTACTTACATTTTGTCCATTTCTAATGTAGAAGAATGTATGTTTGTGGGGAGTCTTCCCAGCATTACTTTCCTTTATTTCCCAAGAGTCTACTCAGGCCTCAGGCTCTAAATACTCTTTGCTCTCATGCCCTAGAAATTCCTTCTATTAAGACATAGACACTGAAATCACTTGGGTCTCATATTGTTAAAAAAAGGAAGAATAGGAAACACCAAGGATTATGATAACAACAATAAAAAAACCCAACATCACCATATCATCACCAACACACAGCCAATACCTACAGTTCCTATGCTGTATCATCCTATTCCTTCAGGCCCATAAGGTTGTGAATTTAGGCTGGTCAGCCCCTTAGCCTGGCCACAGCCCTGGTGTCAATCTAGGGAAGCCAGAACTGTTGGGGTGACAGCTTGCCTGTCTCTACAGGAATATATACCTTTCAGGATCTAGAAGATACTCTTTCCTGACAAAAAAATATTGCTTTATGGAAATGAAATTTTCCCAGTGGAAAAAATGTGGCCCCTCCCCATGCTAGGAACCAGCAGGAGTGATAAAACTTCCTAGCAATGTATCAATACTGTTATGTTACATCAGTACTTGATGTCTGACTTCAGCAATAGTAGAGGTTAAACCTCAAAGTCCTGTAAAGTCTTGGCAGGACATGATGCACCATATCATTTTTCTTCCCTCTACTTTCTTCTTTCTCTTTTTCCCTAATGTGCTTTCCAAAATGGATGCATTTCTCTGAAAATCTGTTCTTATCTAACTAGACCGTATTGGGGCTGTATCATCATCTGTTATTCTCTGAATACCGAATATTCTTATACACAAACGAATGTAGAAATAACATTAGTATTATCAATGACTCACATTAATACAGGGCTTTAAATTTTGCCAAGTGATTTCCTTATGCCAAGCAAGTGAGTTAGGTATTTAAAATATTATTTCTCTTTTTTATTGTTCAATTGGTTTTTAGTCACATCTAACTCTTTGTGACCCCATTAGAGGTTTTCTTGGCAAAGACATAAGGGTGGTTTGCCATTTCCTTCTCCAGATCATTTTGCAGGTGAGGAAACTAAGGCAAACAGGATTAAGTGATTTGCCCAGAGTCACACAGCTAGTAATTGTCTGAAGCCAGATTTGAACTTAAGGAGATGAGTTTTCCTGGCTCTAGGTCTGGCCCTCTATATACCATGCCAGAGGTTCAGTAGAGATGAATTGGCTTCTTTATGGTCACACAACTTGTGTATGCCTGAGATGAAAAAAGTGAATATTAGGTAATAATATTTACTAAGGTTGGCCCTAGAGAAGAGTTGACACAATGAATCTCCTTGTTTTCTTTGCAGAGTGGGGTACTATGGATGGGGAAAACTGCACATCATATCAGATAGTTTGATGTGTTAGTAAGTCTTCTTGAACCACTTCCTCTGCCCCACCCCCCAGTCCCTTTTATCTTTTATTCTTCAATATAAGGAATGGCTCTCTGGGTAGGGGAGCAGGAAGGAATATATTTGGAAATGAAGGTGATATAATAGCAAAAGATAATTAAAAATTTTAAATTGTTTTGATGCAGAATGTGAATAGAGAGTTTGTAATTTCGAGTCTAGCATCCTTTCCACAGCTCTACACTACATTTTTCACCTTCACAAAAATGAGAACCATAGAGTAGCAAAACAAATAAAAGTTATTTTAAAAAGAAGTTCTCACTAGAGAAATAAATTGAACTTTGAAAAAAACTAGGTATGAAAGACAGGAAATGTTTTAAAAATTATATTCCATTTTTAAATCCAGAAACCTAGTAATATAGGTCAGGATCCTTTAAATTCCTCTGTAGAATTGTAATTTTCATGATCAATATTTGATATTCTCATAAAACTTGCCCATTGTTTATAACAGAACGTCTAGTAATGTGCAGTTATGGCTAATCAAAGCTCATTACGTATGTATTTACTTTCTTTAAACATTGTCATATTTCATTACAAATAGCCTATTGAACACTTCCATATCCATTATAGCATTATATTTCCTTCCAATTTACTACTAATGTTTTTTGAACAACTATACTGTAACAATAGCCTTGGTGCATATAAATATTTCATCACATCTCCACGGTAATCCATTTCTCATGTGTTTGCCCAAATTTATGAAGTGCTTATTAAAAATTGATAAATAACCTTATAGAATAGAATAAGAATTGCCGTTGCCTTGGTGAGTCTTTAAATTGTCAAAATCCATACAGATTATTCTGAGTTACAATATCATCTGGTAGAAACCAATGAGTATCACTGTAGGTGGGAATGGAGGATGCTTTTAATCAGAAGCATGCAAAGGAAAAAACTGTCATCTTAGTGAGTAGCAGGGGTAGATTCCTGCCCTTGGAATCAGGATTATTTGAGTCCAAATCCTGCTTCAGACACTGAATAGCTATGCGATAAAGGCAAGTCATTTAACCTCTCTTAGCCTCACTTTCTTCATCTTTAAAGTGGGTGTAATACTAACATAATACTAACATAATACACAGGGTTATTATGAGGATCAAATGATATATATGTGTAAAGTGCTTTGCAAACCTAAAAGTGCTTTATGCATGTCAGTCATTTATTATTACTATTACTATTATTATTAAATATCCAACTTCGCCATAGAGAACTAGGAAGTGGCTTCTTATCTTGTGAGCTAATCTATACTTTTACAATTTTAAAGGTGGTGAGACGGACAGGTAATAGGTTTTGTCTCTGTAAACTCTGTCTGGTGGCTTTATAACATATACATTTGTCTGGCTCGGTTTGTTCTTTTTGTCTGTACCCGTGGCTTCATTGCTGTGTGAAACTTCTGGCAGGGAAACTTCCTCTGCCCATGTTTATGAGAAATTCTTCAAACAATTGGTAATTCAATTAATAAGTATTTAAGTGACTACTATGTGCCAGGCACTAAGCTAGGCACTTGGGGATACATAGTCGTCAGCAAAATCCTCCACCACGGATTACATTTTGTAGTGGGGAGAAAACAGGTGCATGTATGAGTACATAGACAACAGATATATCTCATTTGTATTGCAAGACTTGACTCTGGCCAGCATGTGCCAGAGGAAGGATCGCTATCCACACCTTTCTGACTTCTCCCTCCACTCTGATAGACTTTCTTCCTTCTATCAGATCTTCATGTACTCGTCAGGATAATAGGCGCATGAGGCAATCTTGGGTGAAGAGACAGGAGAGGGAGCAGGCAGGGCCTAATTTAGTGAATGACAGGTTCTCTAGAAGAATACCAGGACTCTAGAACACAGCTGAGTCAATGGAAGGCAGTCTTGTATCCATCCCTCTGGTTAAGCACCTTCCTTCTCAAGACTTCTGTATGAAATTAATATACTAGTATGTGTTGGATCTATTCCTCTGTAGTATTTACAAAGCAAATTCAAAATGCTAAACAATCACCTTAATCTTTCTGCCAAGGAAGAGGGCAGGCCAGTTGTGACAAACATGGATCATAGGCAAGCAGGGATTTCATGCATCTGGTACTTCTAGACTCATTGAATGGTAGGTCTAGAAGGGGATTTAGAGATTAGCCCAAGGGTTTTTAACCTGGGTTCCAAGGACCCCTGGGAGGTTCATGGGTAGATTTCAGGGGGTCTGTAGATTACATCCTTATTTTCACTAATTTTGGTTTCCTTTGTAATCATATGGATGTTCTTTCATACATTTAAACATGATTCTGAGAAGGGGTAGATTGTTCAAGAATGGGCACCCAACTGCCCAAGGGGTCCACGGCACAAAACTCTGTACCTAGGACTTAGGAATTGTCTGGCCCAACCTCTTCAGTATAAAAAAGAGGGAAATTGAGTCTTAGAGAGCAAAAATTACTTGCCCAAGGTTACTTCTAGTCCAGTTTTCTTTCCCGCTACGCAACACTACTTTCTTTCCTCTGCTTCTGCCTGGAGGCCTTTCCAAATCATAGTTGCTATTTCCCCCTGCTATCTCAATGAAGTAAGTCATTCAGTTTGGATTCTGCTGTCATTTTTGTCTGTCACATTTTCCTTCTGCCGTTTATATCTTAGGATGGTTGACGTCTGGATACTCAGTGATATATGCTGACAGATATATGTATATTTATCTCTTCCCAATTCTTTTAAAACACTGACTTCATGACCGCTATATAAAGTAGATGCAGTCTCCCAAGATACATGTCCTTCGAATGTATAGAAGGTAATATTGCCATTTCATTTTATTATTATGAAAACTTTTCATCATAAAGACAACTCATTTCAATCCAACTTGGACTTAATTTTCTTAGGAAAGGCTGAGAGAAAGGTTTTCTAAGTCCTACAGGCTTTCTTGCACCACCAAAATTCTTACTTTCCTGTTCTCTTACTTAAAACAAAAAATTCAGTTTGGGGGAGACCAGTCACATGCCATCTGGGACTGATAGTAAAAGAAGTTTGTAATCCCTTGTGACAGTGATGAGGAAAACAGAGTCTAATGATTATATTTAAATATACTCCTGGGATTAGTAGTGACCTGAAGTAATTGGGTCTAAGAAATGTAAATGCAACTCCTATTAAAAATAGCATTAACTCTTCATTGACTCCAATGGCTTCTGCCTTTTTAGGGAGATGGACTTTCCTTCATTCCATATGGAATATATTAGTCCATGAATGAGTTCATAAGTTCTGTGCCAGACCTGCTTCATCAGAAAGCCTTGTTAAATCTAGGAACTAATAGGAAATGAATTTAGCAAGCAAAGAGAAACCAGACTGTTAAGAAAGACTCAGAGCAAATAGAGCCTTCTAAGGCAGTTGGCACATAGCCTTGGAGATCAACCTTCGACATGAATGTCACAGTACATTATTATCCTCTATTTATCATTCAATTGTTCTAATGATTCATGTTCTAATCTTATCTCTATTAGCTTTGTGATTAATGATTTTGGAGGGAGGGAGAGATTCATGCTAACTAAGGGCTAATAAGTTGTCTGTGGGGTAGCAAAAAGTGCCAGCAATTAACTTCCCAAAGCACCTTTATTGAGGTGCAAAAATTAGACTGAACTTTTATATCATATCACATTAAATGACAGAAGCATATTTGTCCTATGATTTTAAATGCGATATAAGGAGCAAGTCAAGTTTCTTGACGGATGTAACCCAGATTTGACACTTATATAAGATTAATTCATTATGGAATGATGATGACTCACATCAAACTTGATTTACAGAAAGCCAACACAGCAGAGTCTGTCAGAGATTTGGACTACACATCATTAGAATATGCTATTGTTGTGGATGGGCTGCTTACAAACCTACGGGAGGACCACAGTAAGCAGACTCCTGGAGATCACTTACGAGGAAAGAATGTCTATTTCTGAAATTAATAATGAGTCAGTTGGCACAAACATCATGTAAAAGACAGGAAAGGAGAGGAAAAACACTGAATCTATCAATCATGCTAAAAAAATCAGACACAAATACTCTGGGGAAACAGAGAATTGATGCACCAGTAGTTTATACTTGTCCCTTCTCAGAATTAAAGTCAGATTACTTGTTTTCAAATCTTATTTTGTCAATCTGAGTGACCTTGGGTAAATTACTGTACTGTCTGGGCCTCCATTTCCTCATGTATATAAGAAAGGGCTAGATTAGATGATTTCTGATGTCTTGTTTAGTTCAAAATCTAATGACTCTATGATTTCATGATTAAAATTAAGGTTAATTTTGTTTTCTCAAAAATAATCATGAGAAGTCTGGACCATCTTGCTATTGAGATTATTCTTTCCCTGTGATTTTTTCTTTTTCTTTTTTTGTTTTTGGGAAGTCAGGAACGTTTTAATTATAATTTACATTTATCCCCCCTGAATAAATGGGTACCTCCCCTGAACAGAGTACAGGAGAAAGTACAAAAGACTCAGAACCTTGTGATTTTTTCAACATAGATGATGGTATTAGCTTTAAGTTGCTATTAAAGAGATAATGAACCTCCAGTGAAGGCCTACTTTAATTCCTCATGGTGGCATAGAAGTGACCCAAAGTTCTCAAAGACTAAGTTAGAGAAGTGCAAACTCCGACAGATACTACCAAAGTTAGAAAGTCTGTGCCATGTTTGAGATTCTGAGAAAGTTTGTTAAATCATTCTTCAGTGGTTCTTTTATTTTTAGTGGAAATCTATAGGGCCCATGGGACTTCTTGAAAGAAAAAAGGAACTCAGACAGCTTTAACTAGTCATAACTTTACCTCTGAAAAATTTAGTTGTGTGTGGTGATGGTAGGTGACATTGGCACAGGAGACAGTATGCTCAGTCATACAATTTCTCCGATTTATTCTCCAAAGTGTTTGTTCATTGCCCCCATGAGGGTGGAGGTGGGGAGTTCAAATCTTTCCTCAGACACTTTCTTAGATGTGTGACCCTGGGCAAGTCATTTGATTTCTCTCAGTCATAGTTTCTTTACCTGTAAAATGAAGATGGTGATAGCACTTATATCACAGGACTTTTGTGAGGATCAATTGAGATAGAATATGTAAATTTTTTTGCAAACCTTAGAAATGCTGGCTGTGATGATGGTGGTGGTGGTGATGACGATGATTATGATGATGATGATGTCAGGACCCAGGGACAGGTGCACCAAAGTGATGGTACCTGGGGTTCGAATCCAGTATCAGCTATATCCCATGATGCTGGGGGACCATGATGTGAGGTGTGAGTACAGGATCTACCACAGGAAGGAAATGTTGACCCTGTCTTGACCCCCTCATATTGGCCCTCTGAGGAAACAGCTCCATCCTCCTCTGATAGTTCTATCCTTGCTCAGAAATTCCTGTGGTAAGAGCATATGAGTACGCCTTCTGAAAAGTCCTACCTCCTAAGAGAGAGGTGTTGGACTCAATATACAGAGTTAGACTCATTTTGGGGTATGGGCAATATAAGAATTTGTTTTACTTGACTATGCCTATTCATTACAAGGGCTTTGTTTTTTCTCTTTTCGGGGTGGGAGAGAGTTGGTAGGAAGAAACAATTAATGCTTGTTGATTGAAAAAAAGTTGAATTAAAACAAAGGAGTATGACTTCTGTTAGGTGCTTTAGTTGAAATTTGATGTGCCTTTTCTTGACTTCTGGAGTACCTTTGCCTGCTATGCTTCTGTTACTACTCTAGTAACCCATCCCTACCTATAAGGAGCTTATATTTCTCTGGTCAGATATAACATGTAAATGGGTAAATATATGCATGATAATTTGAGGAGCCAGGGAGAAGACTATTAGCAATCAGGGGTATAGGGAAAGGCTTCCTTTCCCCCTTCTTAGGAGATGTCACAGGAGGGAACCATGAAGGAAGATAAGAATTTGAAGAAGCAGAACTGGGACGGGAGAAGATTCCAGGTATAGTGGAATGGGGGATAGCCTATGCAAAGGCATTGAGGCAGGGGAGAGAATTCTAAATATCTTGAAAAAAATGGAAATCATCTATTAGACTTAATCAGTTTCTAGGAGTTTTAATTTTTATTTCTTGCCAAGATGATGCAATTCCATTTTAATACTATCTAATACCCCTTCTGTAACCAATTTGTTAATCATGTTTTGGTGACTGACTTTTGGGCACACTTCCCAAGAACTTTAAGGCTGCCTTAATAAACACTAATATGTCTGCAGACAGAAGCAGATGATTATTATTCATGGATGGCATTATATAGAATTAAACTTTCTGAAACTGCACTGAGCACATTCTGCTAGATGTGAAAGTAAGCTGAATTTCCATTTGGTTTGCTTCTTGCTGAGCCTTCAAATTATAAAGTGAAGCAAAGCCAAAAGATTAATACAATGAAAACAAAGATTGGGAAATTAAATGACACGATGCAATTTTCTGCCTCATTGGGCTGGCACCAATAATATGCAAAGGAAAGCCTGCTTAGTGTGGGTTAGCTGCCGTATAAATGCAGGACAATCATTCTCCTTCTCAAGGGAGAGTATTTTCTTGAATCATACAGCCATTGACTCTTCCAATTACCAGAGCTCCCATGCACAGTTCGGGGCCTCTATCTTTTTCCCCCTTGCTGCTTGACTCAGTCACATTATTAGCCTTTACACAGGTACATGCTTTCATATTATCTCAAATATTTTGAGATAGCTTTGGGGCATATATAAAAACCTGCTGCCTATTGCTGCCACCCTCATAATTAAATAATAATAATATTTCAGAAAATGGATCTTTATAGGTAGCTAAAGTCTATAATGTACTATCCTTAAATCATCCCCTATCAGTGGACCATTAACTCCTCATTAATCTCTTTCCTGTTCAGGCTGCTAGGGGCACATCACTCATAATGTATCATAGATGATCACTGGCAAAATATTTTCTAAGGACATTTAGATTAGAAGTGGCACTAAATCCCCACCCCCCTTACCTTTAACATCACTTAAAATAGTTTCTACCTAGGATTTTGCTCAAGGGTGAAGATTATGCTCTAAAATGCTTCAGGTGGTTTAGAAACCCTTCAGTGAATTTAATTGTCATAAGCTTTGATTTTTCTTTTTTTTCTCTTAGAATGATGTTTGCCAATCAATGTTAATTGAGTATCTACTCTGTTCAAAGCTCTCATTTGATCTGTGGGAGGTACAAAAAGAAAGACAGTCCTATCCCTCAAGAAATTTCAATATGGGCAGTATTTGGTGATATCTTCTTTTTTTTGGGTAGTGGTGGTACTATGTTCTCAAGTGAGTTTGAGGACACCACAGATGGGATACTGGGGAAAATTTTAGGATCTACAGGTCGTCTTATGTACATGACCATTTTCAGAGAACTTTCATAGGATTTCTCCTTCTTGTATACAAATGACAAATCTTACTAAGATCCTCTAGATGGAAATTTTTTTGGTAAGTGTGATTCAGAGATGGGAACAAAGGAAAAATTCACCAGTCTGCTTTGTTTAGGAGAGTTGGCTGAGGTCATTATATTTTCAATGCTTATATAAATGCTGGTTTCAGCTGTAGGCATGGAATGATATGATTTCTTGCACAGATTTCTCACTCTCTTTGGAAAATGATTTGATTGACATAAAATCTCCATTTTAGTTGATACAAGATGGTTAAATACAAAATAAAAGCTCCAGTATCCAAGAATAGATACTAAAAACTTGTAAATATGGCAAGCAAAAAGAGTTAGAGTGATTTTAGATTGTCTATATGAGGGCTCATATTGGAATGAATGGTGACCGATTATATTTTGTTGTGGTTTTTAGGATAGATAATTGAGTTTTCATATTATTAGCCTGGTATGTCTTCATTTTAAGGCAGAGAAACTGTTTTCTGGATCCAATTGTACCCGAAGAAGTATTTACCTCACCTACTTCATGTTCTACATGATCATATTCTGGATTCCATTGAGAGTAAAGCTTGAAGTTGATGAAGTTGTTAGGTGAAGTAGTGTATGCAGTGTTTGACCTGAATTCAGGAAGAATCAAGTTGGAATCTCTCTTCAGATTCTAGCTGAGGGGCCCTGGGCAAGTCATTTAACCTCCCTTAGCCTCCATTTCCTCATCTGAAAAAGAGGATAATAATAACACCTATTTCACAGAGTTGTGAGCATCAAATGAGATACCATACATACATGACTTTATAGACTCCAAAGCACAAAATAAATGTTAGATGTTGTTTCTTTTTAGAGAGCAGCTGGCTTTGGATCCAGGAAGACCTAGGTTCAAGTCTTGCCTCTGACACATACTGGCTTTGTGAATTATTTCATATTTGAATTTTTTTTGAAATAGGCACAGGTTTAACCATATTTGACTTGAAAATTCACACGTGTCTAAATTGGCTTTATTTTTTAAACGTTTGTGGACAGCATGGAGCCAGAAGAATTAATTTCTCTTTAGTTTATTATTGAAACTGTCATGTCCCTTTGGTCCCACATTTCATAACCTCAAAGCCATTTGAAAACAAAAGATTAATAATAATAAAATCAAGATGGCAATAATTTTCTGTCAATCAGCAGTGTTGTTCTTCAGTTTCTGATTGGGATACGGATAGAGATTGGACCCATGATTTCATTGTTATAGGGAACTTCTGGATGAGGAAACTCTAATGACTGCTTCTCCCCCCACCCCCCAGGTGCTTCTGCTTTCTTTCAACTTGAGAGTGGCAGTGAGAACTAGTACCTAAGATAGTCTTGTAATGTGTTCTTTCTTGCAGAAGAAGAATTTTAATAACTCCTCCCTCTGCATTGAATTAACTGATGGCTGTCAAGTTTCTCATTTCATAAGTTTTGGTTTCAGTCAAAAGCACAGCACTCACTGGGCATTATTTTTTTTTAAATTTAATTTAATTAACATTTTTGGTTGCATTTTAAGTTCCTAACTGTCTTCTTTCCTTCCTCCCTACCCTGCCTTAAAGAAGGCCAACATTTGATACAGATTTATAAATATATGCAAAATCATTCTACACATATTTCTATTTATCAGTTCTTTCTCTGGAGGTGGATAGCATCTTCCTTCATAGGTCCTTTGTGGCTGAACTGAATATTGAAAATACTCAGAATAAGTTAGCCTTTCACAATTGTTCTTCGAACAATATTGCTGTTACATACACAGTGTTCTCTTGCTTCTGCTAATTTCACTTTTCATTACTTCAGGTAAGTCTTTCCATGCTTTTCTAAAATCAACTAGCTCATCATTTCTTACAACACAGTAGTATTTCATTACAATCATATACCACAACTTTGTTAGGCATTCCCCAATTGATGGGCATCCCCTTAATGTCCGTTCTTTGACACCACAAAGAGAACTGCTATAAATATTTTAGAACATATAGATTCTTTTCCTGTCTCCCAGATTATCTTGGGAAACAGACTTAATAGTGGAATTACTGAGTCAAAGGGTATACATAGTTTTATAACTCTTTGGGCATGAATTTCAGATTGCTCTCCAAAATGTTTGGTTCAGTTCACAGTTCCACCAACAGTATTAATGTCCCTATTTTTCCACATCCCACTCAACATTTGTCATTTTTGCCTTCTATCATTTAAACCAATCTGATAGGTGTGAGATATCTCAAAGCTATTTTAATTTGCATTTCTCTAAACAATAAAGATTTAGAGCATTTTTCATATGACTATATGTTGCTTTGATTTCTTCACTGAAAAACTGCCTGTTCATATTCTTTGACAATTTATTAATTGCGGAATGACTCATATTCTTGTATATTTGACAAAGTTCTCTACATATTTGAGATATGAGACATTATAAGAATTTCATAATGCTTTCTGTAGGCAGCAGGAAGGAGCAATGGATTTATTGTCATTGCTAATTGAAGAACATGAACATACTAAAAAAAAAAAAAAACAATAGGAGGCATTGACATAAAGAAATCTTTCTCAAGGAGGCTTGTCCTCTTGCTAGATGGGATCAGTCCAGATGTCACCAATGATTGTGAGGAAACCTTTATACATGGCCATGTCATCCTGATTTACCCTAGCAGCCTTGTCTGAATTCCTCTTTTTTTGCAAACTCTCTACCTATCATTTATGTTTACATGAATTCATTATCTATACCTTTCCTCCCCTTTTCCATTGAACAATTAAAAAACTCATAACAAATATGCATAATACAGCATAATAAATTCCTACATTGTCAGTATCTGAAATGGTATGTTTCATTCTGTATTTAAGTCCATCATCTTTCTGGTAGGAGGTGGGTGGCATGTTCTGTCTTTGGTTCTGAAGGTGAGGTTTATCTTTACATTTAATGGAATTCTAAAATCTCTCAAAGTTCTTTTTCTTTTTCTTTCTAATGTTATTATAATTGTATAAATTGTTCTCCTGGTTCTACTCACTTCAGTCTGTAGCAATCCATAGAAGTCTTCCCAGTTTCCTCTGAAACTATCCATTTCATCATTTCTTATGGCATAATAATATTCCATTACATTCATATACCACTGTTTACTTAGGCATTGCTTAATGGGTAGATACCCACTTTGTTTCTAGGTTTTTTGCTAGTATGTGAAGAGCTGCTATAAATACTTTTGTACCTATAGGTCTTTCCCCTTTTCCTTTAGAATGTCTTTGGGATATAGGCCTAGAAATAGTATTGCTGAGTCAAAAGATATGGTCAGTTTAATGATTTTGGGGGCATAGTTCCAAATGGCGCTCCAGAATGCTTGCTTGAATTTCTGCTAAATCATTTGTCTTAAATGATTGAGAAGCATCATAGATATAGAGATAGATACACTGAATTTGGAATCACATAGTTCTGGGTGTAAATTCTTCACCAGATATTTTGTATCTGTTTGACTTCACAAAAATCACTAAAATACATATTTGGTGCCTCAATTTCCTCATCTGTTAAAGGAATTAGTTAGATTTGATGTCCTTTAAAGATTCTTCTAGCTCTAAATGTATGATCTTCAAATCTTCCCCATCCTCCAAAACCAGTCCTATGCTTGATTTTTCCTTCGAAATGATCTCCTGTTATTTGTTGGTTCTTCCATTACGGTTCTGAAGATGAAGACAGCAGGAACCTATGAAATAGAAAGCTGAGAAAACTATTCTTAGCCTTATATGTCATAGCAACCTTTACTACACAATTTGGAATCTATTTTACTTGTGGTTCCATGAATGCTTCTGCTGAAATCCAACATTTGCCAGAGATACAAGGGATGGAGAAAGCCCTTTGGAATTGCTATTTCAGGGAAAGGAACAATGGAGAGAAAGAAGGAAATAAAGCCACTTAATTCAAGACACATGAAGAAGAATTCCCAAAAGGTGGCTTGACCCAATATACTTGGGTGGCACTTAAACTCCCTTTGTGGGCATTTATAAGTAGAAAGGCCAAACAAGTGATTCCAGGCATCCCAAGGTGAGCCATGCTCTCCTTTTGACCTGAGCCCGGAACACCACTTTCTATTTCCTTAAATTTACTTAGTGGTCATTTACAAACTTTAGGGGTTTGCTTTTATGTGAGTTCCTCAGCTGTTGAGTAGTTAAAATTGAGATGGTAGACCTGAGTAGTGGGGGTGGGCCCCAAAGCTGTTTCCTCTAGCTTTCAGCCATCCACGGAGGGCTTAGTCATAGGAGGTTTTTCTTCATTAAATTATGCCTAATTCAGTGATAAATTGGTTTAACTCTGCCCATTAAAAAGGAAGGCCAGAGATTTTATAGGGGGTCAATGGAGAGGCATGCGGGCTGTTTCATGTCATTAGTTTTCATGAGGTTGCAAAGTGTAACCGTTCTAGCATGTGTCTTTCATTAGTGGGTACAATGCACATTTTTGTGTGTGGACATCTTTAGATCGCAAAAACCAGTTCCAAGGTTTCTCACCTTGCTTTTCTGCCATTGGATTCCATCAGACCACATGTATGCTGAACTCAAGGCTTTTGTGGCTGATTTTGAATCATTTATTTTCTTCTACATCCTGACAAGCTTTTTCATGTTCGAAGCTCTCTCTCTTTCTCTCTCTGAAGTTAATGGGTGTAAAACACAGAGGCAGGAGGGTTCACCTCACCGAACTTCCTTCTTTCCGGTGTTCAGAGAACTCTTCTAATCCCACTTCCTTCATAATACATTCCTTAGCTAAGTAGAAGAAGAGTAATGAGCTATTTTCTTCCCTTGTCCTCAATATAAAATCCAGACTGCATTTTCTAAGGCACAAAGAACATAATGTAATTACTTGGTAATTAACATTTGCCCTTTTGTATATTCCTGTCATTGGCATTGTGAATACTAATAATTGGCCCCTTTTGCTGGAAAAGATTAATGGGCTAGATGTTGATCAAGGTGTAAGTACTAGATATCTCTGCACTTTCTAAGCTAGCCCTACTACCTTCACATTACCTTTGATAAGTCACTAAATCTCTCTGTCTCGAATCTCTTTTTTTTTTTTGTAAAATGAGTGGGTTCTAAATAGTTGACCTCTAGAGTTCCTTCCAAATCTAAGATTCTATGATTTCATCTTCCACCTCTCTGCCTTTGTGGAGACTATTCCCCATGTCTGGAATGTATTCCCTCCTTACCTCTTAGAATTGTTAGCTTCTTTCAAAGCTCAGTTCAAATTCTATCTCTTATGTGAAGCTTTCTTTTCCCTGATGATTCTTGAGCTGAAATGAGCTTGTATTTATTGTGTATTTATTTTATTTGTATATATTTGTGTATATGTGATTCTCTGATAGAATGTAAACTTCTTAATAGCAGGAACTATTTCATTTTTGTTTTTTTGTCGTTAACTGCCAGGAACCGTGCTAGGCTCTTGGGATACAAAGACCAAAGTGAAACAGTCCCTGCTCACAAGGAGTTTACATTCTGTATGGGGAGATAACATTAAAACATATATCATATGTATAATATTCCCAGACATGCAATATGTTATATGTGCATTTAATATTGCTATGCTTATATATTTACACATGCACATATGAATGTATGTGTATACATGTATTATGTACACACAAATACATGTACAAAGTAATTTGGTATAGGAGGGGAAGACATTAGCCACTGGGAATCAGGAAAGGCTTCATGAAGGAAGTGACTTTTGAGTTGATCATTTAAGGAAACCTAGAGATGCTAAGATACTGAAATAAGGGAGGAGTGTATTCCAGGCATGAGGGAAAGGAATGAAGCAAGGGGATTGAGTAGTACTGTGAGGAACAGCGAGAAGCAACAAAATCTACTTTTAGCATTCCACCTTAGAGTCTTCCTTTATTCCTAATTAGAGAGGAGAACAGTACAGGACCTCAGTACAGTGACCAGGAAAATACCTGGAATGCTAATTTAACTGCCTTTTCATTCTTTTAACGTGTCTTGGGGCTAAACGACTGTTTTCACTCTAGACTTTGCATATAATGAAAAAGTAGAGACACCTCTACCAGGTCTAAACTTAACAGAGATTGTCCCACAGGGAGTTTACTCTAGCCCATTCTCGTTTGGAGGGGGCTGGTGGCAGGTGTGGGAATAAGGGAGAGTTGAGTTTAAAGAGTTCATAGATAGCTTTGTGATTATTAATGTGCATGAAAAGCAAGTTTCCTCTTTGGGTTTTTTCATGCACCAATAAATCTTCCCAATGTTATATTGCATGTGAGGAGTGTCTAGTTTTCAGGACAAAAAAGTTAGAGGAGAATGCCTGCCAATCTTGTAGGGTGATTTGTCTAATTTGTGAAGGGAAGATTCAGATTGTCTTTGCTAGCAGCTGCTACCTCCCATTCAGTTAAGTTCCTCTACTTCACAGTAGATGTTGGACTACGATTCATGAAGATGGATAAATATGGTGACTAGAAACAAAGAAAGTGCTTAACTGCTTTTCCATCTCCATTATGTTCAGCTTTATAAAATCTCACTCCAATGATTTCTTTACAAAATCTCTAGGCTCTGTGGGGCTGTACTAAAATGCATCTAGCCAAATGCATGCGATTAAATACCCGAAGTAGGGGGATAATGGAATGTACAGCAAAAACAACAAAAACAAATGCTGGTATATATATATTTAAAATCAGAACAGAGTTGTTATAAATTTCAAAGAAAGTGAGACAGAGAATCAATAAGCAGAGATAATGCTAGAGCTTGAAGGACATCAGAGTTCAACAACTTCATTTATTTCATTATTTGTAATATGGAAATTGAGGCCCAGAAAGGCAAATTGAGTTGTCCAAGGTCACCCAGCTAGTTAGGGGCATGTCCAGGATAAGAACTCAAGTTTTCCAATTTCTAGCCCAGTACTTCTTCCACTCTTTGAAAAAGTATGAAATATTACATAAATGAATATCTATGCATGTATATGTGTATGTGTACATATATACATATATATGCGTTACAGATCATCATGTTATGCATTTGTTCAGTCATTTTTCAGTTGTGTCTGACTCTTCGTGACCCCATATGAGGTTTTCCTGGCAAAGATACTGAAGTGGTTTGCCATTTCCTTTCTAGCTCATTTTACTAGGAAACTGAGGCAAACAGGGTTAAGTGACTCGCCCAGAGTCACACAGGTAATAAGTGTCTGAGGCTGGATCTGAACTCAGGCAGATGAGTCTTCCTGACTGGAGGCCTAGCACTCTCCACTACGCCACCTCGCTGCCCCATGTTATATATGTATATCTACCTATGTATAACTATATATGTCTGTGCACATATATACATACCTGTATATATATATATGTGTGTGTGTGTGTGTGTGTGTGTGTGTGTGATGTATATATGTACACAGACATAGACACACAGACACACACAGACACACTGGACTTATGGTAGGCATCATGATATAATGGAAAAGGTAATGGATCGAGAGTCAGAAGACCTGGATTCTGGTTTCAGCTCTTTCACTAACACTCTGTGACCTTTACCCATATCATGTTCCCTCTTTGTCTGTCAGTTTTCTCATCTGTAAAATGAGATAGCTTAACTACATTACCTTTAAGGTCTCTTCTAGCTCTAATGCTCTATGATTCAATTGACTATATATATTCCATAAAGTGTATTGCAAACATATGTAAGAGGGAGAGGGAGAGGGAAATGGGGGGGAGAGAGAGAGTGAGAGAGAGAAAGAGGGAGAGAGAGAGAGAGGGAGAGAGAGAAGAAGAAGAAGAAGGAGAAGAAGGAGAAGAAGGAGAAGAAGGAGAAGGAGAAGGAGAAGGAGAAAGAGAAGGAGGAGAAGAAGCAGAAGCAGAAGCAGAAGAAGAAGAAGCAGAAGCAGAAGCAGAAGAAGAAGAAGAAGAAGAAGGAGAAGAAGGAGAAGGAGAAGGAGAAGAAGAAGAAGAAGAAGAAGAAGAAGAAGAAGAAGAAGAAGAAGAAGAAGAAGAAGGAGGAGGAGGAGGAGGAGGAGGAGGAGGAGGAGGAGGAGGAGGAGGAGGAGGAGGAGGAGGAGGAGGAGGAGAAGGAGGAGGAGAAGGAGAAGGAGGAGGAGGAAGAGGAGAAGGAGGAGGAGGAGGAGAAGGAGGAGGAGAAGGAGGAGGAGAAGAAGAAAATAGGAAGGAAGGAAAGATGGAAGGAAGATGGGAAGGAAGGAAGGAAAAGAAAATTATATTTCAGTGTAACTTTGTCATATATCGAAGAATGTATACTGTAGAAAAGTCAATTCAAATTTGTCAACTTTTGTTGTTTGTGTGGGAAACCCAGATTGAAATGAATGTAAATACTTGTATTAGATTGGTTAATATACTGAAGAAAAAAATTCCCCACTATTCCATTGTTAATAATGACTGAAACCTCATGAGTTTTGAAAAGGATATGCAGAAGTTATTTTTATTTATTTATATTTAAAAGGAGATTCTTGACCTTAAGATAGTGCATTCTAAGATGGATACATGCAGATGAATACATTTTTCCTCCTTAGAAAAGAGAGATAAACATAATAATGACCATATAGAGAACAGTGTATTTGTTCAAACACATAGAGAATTAGGAATTATGGTACCCATTAACTTGAAAGGGTAGATGGACATCTAAATAGGGCTGAATTCATTCTTCCCATCACAGGATACCAAAGTCTCTTAGAATTTAATCTAGTAAACCTCAGAGGTTGGACTTGAATTCAAGTCATCCTATTTCTAAGCCCAGCACTGTAGCTTCTAGACCATGTAGGCTTTATAACTCAAATCAGTGGGTGATAAAGTAGGCAGATTTGAGGACAGTATGAGGAATAACTTTCTTAACAATTGGAGCTGTCTAAAAATGTAATAGAAATTGTTAAAACTTAAAAAAAGTTATAAGGAATCAAGCTCCCTGAAAGTGATCAGGAAGAGTCTGAATTACAACTGTTTGACTGTATGACTAAGAGGTCATTATAAAACACACACAACAGTAGGGACTAATAAAAAATAAATCCCTACTATACATCAAACATCTAAAATATAAACGTTTCCTGATCCTGTTGATATCATTAATTTAGCTATTTTTAAAAAATATCAAACATAAGGGTCATCCCAGTGTCTGTTTGAATGATCAGAATTTTGAAATTAGTTAAGTCCAAATTGTTAATATTTTCTATTCTGCAAGTCATGCAACAATGATGAAGTTATTAAGAAAAGGGTGATCTGTGAGTCTTTATCTTGAGGACAAAATGAGGGAAACAATACACAGAGGTACTGTTCACAAGCGCAAAGGCGGGGGGGAAATATTTTCTGAGAGTGGAAAATAGTAACTATTAAGTTTGGAAAGGAGGTTAAAGAATATATATAGAAACACACAATATATATGTATGTGCACACACATATATATATACACATGTGTATATATGGATTTGTATATGTGGATATATAATGTATGTATATATAGTATGTATGTGTGTATATAGATATTCATATATGTATATGTGTGTCTGTGTATATATATGTATACATACATACACACGCACACGCGCGCGCACACACACATATGTTTTGCTTAAGTTCAGGCACTCAAGAAAAATTTATCAAGCATTTACTCTGTGCCAGACACTGTGCTATGTGCCGGCAACAAAATGAAAGGCAAAAACACAGTCCTTTCCCTTAAAGAGCTCATAATCTAATGGTGAAAGATAACATGCAAAAAAGTGTATATACAAGCTATATACAGTATAAATGGAAGGTAAAGTCAGAAGGAAAGCATTAGCAGTAGAAGGGACTGAGTTTGAAAAATAAAATTGATTTGTATCTAGATGAGATGGTTCAGATACTTTCTTGCAGTTCCTTGAATCCACAATGAACTATGGACTTTTAATAGTAGCTTACCTTTTAACCATGCTTTATAGTTTGTAGGCTGCTTTCCCTACAGCAACCCTGTGAGGTAGGTGGTACCAATCACCATAGAATTTCAGAGCTGGGTAGGATCTCTCCACTTGTCTAACCTATACCTAAAAAAGTATCCTCTCTATAAGATACAATTATCTAGACTTTGCTTGAAGGCCTCCAGTAGTGAAGAACCTCCTATCTTCAGGGGCAACCCATTCCACTTCAAGATAACATTAATCATTTGGAATTTTCCCCTACATTAAGTCTACATTTGCAACTACCATTCCTATTTTACAACAGAGGAAATAAAGGTTCAGGGTTCAACTCTAGCTTAAGAACCCCAACCTAGAATAAAATATAAATGCCTCTGATTGATCTTAAAACTCTTCATAGCCTTGCTCCAACTTATCTTTCCAGCCTTAGTATACATTACTTCCCTTTGCACCCTCTGTGATCCAGTCAGATTGGCCTTCTCTTTGTTCCTCACATACAGCAACTCCATCTCAATCCTGTGCCCCAGTGCCGACTGTCCCCCATGCCTGAAATGCAGTCCTTCCTTCTTCTCTGTTTCAAAGAACTCCTCTCTTATTTCAGGATGCACCTCAAGTGCAATCTACATGGATCTCCTGATCTTTTATGCTTGTGCTTTCCCCTCTATAGCTACTTCACATTTCACTCCCTTGTATCTATTTTGCATTTATTCTATCTATTTCTACATGTTCTTGATGTTTAACCTGATGGAATGCAAGGTCTATAAAAGTAGCAATTGTTTCTTTTCTTTTTCCTTTCCTTTCCTTAATTTAGACTGATTACATTCTCTCTCTCTTTCTCTCTCTCTCTCCCTCTCCCCCCTCCTTTTGATTAGTTATATCACACTGTTGGCTCATATTTAGTTTGCAAATAAAACCCTAATTCCCTTTTTATAGTTAACTATTTATTAAGCCGTGTCTTCTTCATTCTGTTCCTGGGCAATTGATATTTTGAACACAAGAAAAGTTAAAAAAACACCACATTATGTGTATTCCTATTAAATTTGGTTAGATTTAATCCATTGTTTCAACGTGTTAGATCTCTGCCACGCATTGCATTAATTATTCCCTTTAAACTTTATGACATTTAACATTTTGGTAAATATGTCTGCTATATTTTCAGTCAAGAGTATTGACCAAGGACTGAGGGCAGAGTTTTGTCACACATTGTTGGAGAACTCATATGAGTGTGCTCTGTAACGCAGACCATTCCCTGCCCACTCCTACCCTCTCCAACTTTTTTCATAATGGAATTGTCAACCAGACCAAACTGGACTCTAAACTGTGGGTGGCTGGAACCAAACAGAATAGGCTAGAGACAGGAATGTCAGAAATCAAATGGAAATTTAATTTTAAAGTGAGGGAAACAGCTTGCAAGCAAGAAGGGGATCTAGACTAGAGGTGGGGAACCTGCAGCCTTGAGGTCACATGTGGCCCTCTAGGTCCTCAAGTGTGGCCCTTGACTGAATCCAAGTATCTAGATCAGGAGTAGCCACACCTTGAGGCCACAGGTGGCACGTATTCTGGGGCCCGCCACTAGTGGGGAGACCGGAGGTAGTGTGGGGAGATCTCAATATTTATATCAATGGTTATGCAGTGAGCTGTAGACCTGACAGTGAGGGTAACAGCAAACGAAGGGACAAGTTTGATTCATAGCAGGGCCTCATGACCCAACATGGGTACTGGTCCTGTGCTTCTTTGAGCTCAGAGAACACCTGGTGCTGGTCAAAGCAATACGATAATTATGTGATTTTGCCAAAGGGTGAGATCATCCAGAGGGTGGACACAAAGAATTGTTATGCCGGACTCAGGGCACAGCTTGCTTGTCCTTGCTGGTCCTTAACTCTGGAAAACAGGGTGACTCCTAATATCTTGACAAAATCATAAGAGAATTTGGCAAATTCTTTGCTGAAATTCAGTTATGCTTTGCCCACAGCACTTCCCTTTAGCAACCTGTCAAAGAAAATAAAGCTAGTCTACTATAGTTTATTCTCAGTGAATTTACCTTGACTCTGGTTGATTTCTATTCCCCTAAGTGTTTGTGAACCATACTCAGTAACTCATTTTAGAATAGTGTCAGAGGTTGCTGTAAGCTCACTTATGTATAATTTATGGAGTCTCCTTCTCTCCTTCCTTCCCACCTTTAAAAAACCTGGACATTTGTCCACATTTAGGCTTTAGACCCACCTGGAAGTTCTTTTAGAACCTTGAGATGTAATTTTTCTGATCAAAGAGACTTGAATTTAATCACTCCTTGGACTCTACCTCACATAGCAACTTGTTTAAATCACTCTTATGTACTTATTATGGAATATATGATATTATATTTGTTTATATGTTTCTTATCATTCTGTATGACTATAATCTTTATGAGGGAAAAGTCCTGTATTTCATCTAACTTATGTATGTCCTCCCTCTACCCTGGTGCCCAGCACAGTGCTCTGCACATAGCAGATGCTTAATAAACATTTGTTGGATTGAGTCAAATTCATTTAGGACAATTTAGGTGCTTTCTTACTACCTGCTCCTGTATCTCGCACTTTAATCGCATGTTACACATATGTAATTTTTCATTTATGGTCTTCCCTTTCTCTTTGGTAGAAAATGTGTGGATGTATACAGGTGTGGGTAAGGAGGGAACTTGCCAGTCCTTATGAGTGTGCAACACATGCTCTGGTGATACATCCCCCATGTAGATACCAAGAGCATGTATAGATGTTGTTTCTGGTTTACTTACCATAGGAAGAAAAGAAGCCGTTTTATAAACTATTGAGATGGACCTGAGAATGCTTACATAAGCCGCTAATCAGAGGTCTTTCTTGATCAGTTCTGTTCTAGTGATGGGTGCTATAAGCCTTTGGGTGAGGAGAGAGACCTCAGACATTTATCTCCCCAAATGGCCTGCTGTTGTGTAGTCTATGGCTTGGCTAATGCTTTTGGGGTATGTGTGTGTGTGTGTGTGTGTGTGTGTGTGTGTGTGTGTGTGTCTGTGTGTATTTTTTCTGCTCTTAAGCGAAGAAATTTCAGACTAGGCTGCTTCTCTGGGAACCTCAAAATGTTGGAAGAGCAAGCCACCAGAGGTCTGGGTGCTGTAATCCATGCCAGATTTTGTTAAGCGAAGAAATTTCAGACTAGGCTGCTTCTCTGGGAACCTCAAAATGTTGGAAGAGCAAGCCACCAGAGGTCTGGGTGCTGTAATCCATGCCAGATTTTGTTGAGAGACTAGTTTGGTGAAGAACAAAATCTTGAGAGACTGGCCTTACCCAGCAAAGAAGTGGATCAAAGGCAGCCAAGAAGGAGTGACAGTGATTTATTCATTTGTTACTCTGTATTTGGAAACAAATTTGGTGGAAGTGAATGGTTTGTAGCAACTGTGTTAGGTTTCACCCCACTTTTCTTAGGGTTCTAGATGCATGGGAGAGTGTGCTCCTTTGTTCAGGGAGAAATGTCTATATTTCTCTTCTTGCTGTATCTTCTTATTAAATATCCCCCTGTAAAGCTAACTAATGTTAATTGGTTATATGATATTGGGATGCTAATCACTGGAGTGTATTGATGATCTAAGGGAACTACTAAGCATAATTGGAATTGATGCTGAGAACACATTGAACTGGGAATCGGAGTGGAGAGACTGAAAGAAAAACACCCCTAAATCATCTGAGGCACCCTAGAAGCTTGAAGTAGAGCTGTGAGCTCTCTGTGAACACAAGGTGCTGCTATGGTATTCGTTGGGGGAATAAGTCCAGAGTCTTGCAAAAGATAGAAAAAAAAGTTGAATCCCCCTCCCCAGTTTTATTTTAATATTACACCATTCTCTTCAATCAATGCACCTATTGTCTTTCTTGTTCTTTCTCCAAACATAATTTCTCCATTTCCTTCCCCTCCACCAAAGCTTAGCTCATTATAGGCTTCAGCCTTTCTAATACTATTCTTGTACGTATAGAGGATTTGAATATGAGGACTCTGGTAAGGCATCCACACAATGCCTCATTAAGAAAGAGTAAATCTCTCAACAACATTAGCTCTTTAATGATGTGTGAACTTTCCTTGCCCTGGGTATTCCCCTTGTTCCTTTAAAACTTCATTAATGATAATTGATTGATTCACAGCTAATTTTATGCCTTGACTATATCCTTTAAAAGTGAGAGTGTTGATAGATAGATGGAAAGAAAGTTGGGCCTGAGAAGAGAGGGACTACACTCCAGAATATATTTGGTTTTCTAGAGAGAAATCTGTGCTTCTGTATGTCTCCTTTCATATTTCCCACCATCCTTCAGGAAACTACTTGGTGCTAGCAGAAGAGGAACCGCATAAAGCAAGCACGTTTATTTAACACATGATCTTGGCTCAAAACAGCTTGGACATGAGAAAGGATGCTGGGGTGGATTGTCCTTGGGTAAAGAGTGGCACCAGAGATTTGGTCATAAAAAAGGACTTATCTAGGGGTCAAAATAGAATGGGGATGGTCTCCTGTTTCCCCCAATTTTAGTCAGAAGATTTATCCCCAATACTGAATCAGTCTCTTTGAAGCAAGGTGACTCCCAATAGAGGGGATACTATTAACTGATAAGAAAGGACCGAACTTGGGTCCTGATATTAGGCCAATCTAAGGTGGCAGGGAGATAGTGAAGGGACTGATATTATGGCTTTGCAGGATTCTTCAAGGTAGGTGGGCCAAAAGTTTGCTGTTCAGTCATATCTGACTCTTCATGACTCAATTTGGGGTTATCTTGGCAAAAATACTGGAGTGATTTGCTATTCCTTCTCCAGCTCATTTTACAGATGAGGAAACTGAGGCAAATTGGGTTAAGTGACTTGTCCAGGGTCACACAAGTAGTAAGTGTCTGAGGCCAGATTTGAACTCAGGAAAATGAGTCTTCCTAGCTCCAGGCCCAGTACTCTATCCACTGTCACCTAGCTGCCTGGGGCAACAGTTAATACTCCTTGTTTCATCCTCCTACCGCAGCTCTTCCTCAAAGGTGAGTTAGCTGTAGGTCTGGTATGGTCTAAACCAAGGGTGGGGAAAATGGGGCCTCTGAGGCCACATGTGTCCCTCTAGGTTCTCAAGTGTGGCCCTTTGAATCCAAAATTCACGGAACAAATCCCTTTAATAAAAGGACTTGTTGCATAAAACTTGGATTCAATCAAAAGGCCAAACCCAAGGCCCTAGAAGGCTGTATGTGGCCTTGAGGCCACAGGTGTCCCACCCTTGGAACTCTTTGTCATCTGAGTCTTACCATTACTTTCCATCTATTTATTACAAAAATTCCCACCCTCCAATATTTCTTTCATATTTAACCTTGCTGTCATGGTGTTCTCTGGGTAAATTCTAAGACTTTAATGGATTAATCTCCATAAAAAGCAATTTTTTTAAGTACTTTAGAATTATTAATTCATTCATAAAGAGTTCTTAGTACAGTGGAAAGAACAATGGATGGGAGTTAGAGGATACCTTTTCTAATCCCACCTCTGACCCTCACTTAACCTTTGTGGCCATTATTTACTTTCTCATTTGTGAAATGTTGAGGTGAATTAAATGGCGTTTAAAATCCCTCCTGGGCAGCTAGGTGAATAGAATGCTGGGCCTGCAGTCAGAAAAACTCATTTTCCTGAGCTCAAATCTGGCCTCAGACATTTACTAGTTGTGTGACTCTGGGAAAGTCACTTAACCTTGTTTGTCTTAGTTCCCTCATCTGTAAAATGAGCTGGAGAAGGAAATGGTCAATCGTTCCAGTATCTTTGCCAAAGTTTAAAGAGCTAGTAAATGTCTGAGGTTGAATTTGAACTCAGGTCTTCTTGACTCCAGGCTCAGGGTTCTATCCACTCGGCCACCAGAGTCAAATTCAAGTCCTGACTGAAACATGCTGTGTATGTGACCCGGGGCATGTCACTTAAAGTCTCAGTACTTAGGCAACTCTTTAAGACAGAAGTTACATAGAGGGTGCTGACCTGCATTGGTGGAGGGAGTTTACTCATCCAGGAGTTCTTGATATCAATTAAATACACAGTGCTAATCCTTATATTCTTTTCTTAGCTAGTGTAAATGAACTAGATTTACAGGCTGATGTCATATTTAGCTAATTGTAAAAGTAAGTTTAGTTGATCATAGATTCGAGCTTTTATCCTCATCTTCCGGGTCCCTATTTGCAATCATTCTCATTTTGAGTCTACCAATTCCGTTCCTTGAAATAACAGAGAAACTGAAACTATGAAAATGTCAGAAAATTAATAATTTATGCTAGCCAAAGTGCCGGAGGTAGGATTAGTAGCTAAAATCCCTACCAGATTGTCTTTCTTCCTTCTGACTTATACTACTATTTTTTTCACTTTTATCAGTATATTAAGCCACTGTCACCTTATCTACAAATTTATTTATACACCAATTGACCCCAGATCCAGGTGCTGCCATACTAATAACAATAGCATATCCTGAGGAAGGACTAGTTTCCCTTCCTCCTTTTTTTCAACTGTACACACTCAGGGCCATATTATTTATCATTCCATCTACCATGAGAAGTGCTAAATTAGTGAAGTATATCTGTAGTTATATATTTATCTGGTAGCCCCTCCTTGCCTTGACCATTTTCCAGACTGATGATACTCACAGCTATATTCTATAACCAGCCATTTATCTGATTTGGTTTCTGTCATTATTAATATACTGCATAGGTCTAGGTGACATACATAGTGTACAGCATAATACAATACAATAAAGGAAATGTAGAATATTGTTTTTATACCACTAGAACTGACGATATGCAAAGTTTGCTCTTTTCTAGATGAGAAAACATCTGGAGACATGTGCAAATTGTTCCCAAAATGAAATTCATCTTAGAATTGCATTTAAATCTGAATGATAGTAAAGTTTTGAAAGTGTAGCATATGTGTGTATGTGTGTGTGTGTGTGTGTGTGTGTGTGTGTGTGTGTGTGTGTGTGAATATTTAGTTTTTTTCTTGCTCTGCATTTTACATTTTGGCATCAATTGACTTAGGAGCTATATGGAATCAGAGCTTTCCCAGAACTCTGCCCTGGTCCCATGGGATAGGCCCCGGACCTGTCTTGTAACAAAGTACAGATAAGTACAACAAATCATGGCTGACAGCAGAGGCTTCATTCCCTACTGCTAGTCCACCATCTCCTTACCAAGAGAAAGCACAATATGTCACTATGAACTTTGGTTCTCTAAACTCTAGCTTCTTCTATCCTTTTGACATAAAGACACTTTGGTATTGAGGAATCTTCTTTAAGGAGAATTTTATTTTGATTACTCCTTGTCTCTTCTCAGTTTAAATTCAGCTTTAATGTACCTTAGGAAGCTAGAGTGTTTTTAATAAATACCTAATGAATTTGAATTGTTCTACACTGATTAAAAGGAGGTATGGGAAGAAAGTGGTCTTAATATGAATTAAGAATGTCTTGTGTTTCTGTGCTTAGTTTCAGTCCTTGTCCTCAGTATATGGACCATACACAGATCTAGATTCCTGAAACAGAAAAGGTTGTCAAATAAGACTTCCTCAGGAATTTACTGATCCTTAAGTGGTGAGAGGGATAGTAGAGGGGAAGACCCAATATAGAGCCTCATTCATTCCATTGCACCGTACTGGTTTCTGGACCTTCCCTCCTCCCAACTCTGTCATCCCCATTCACCAAGCATCCTAGTACAGAGGAAAAAATTCTGATTTGGAGACAGAGAATAAGAGTCACATCCTGCCTCTATCACACACTAGTTTTATGATCTGCAAATGACTGTCTGAGTTTCCTTTTCTATAAAATGGGCAAGTTGGATTTGGTGACTGACAAATTACCTGTTAGGTCTAATTCTATGATATCAATGCATTTTGGGACCATAGACCACTAGAAAAGTGTTCCCACCATCAGAGCAGGCCTCTAAATTTTTTGATCATGTACCCTATCAGTAAAAGGAAAAAAAAGAACAAGCACTCTATTTTTTGGTTGTTGTTCAGTGGTTTCAGTTGTGTCCAACTCTTTGTAACTCCATTTGGAGTTTTCTTGGCAAAGATACTGGAATAGTTTGTCACTTACTTTTCCAGCTCATTTTACAGATGAGGAAACTGAGGCAAACAGGGTTAAGTGACTTGCCCAGTCACACAGCTAGTGAGTTTTTGGGCTGGATTTGAACTCAGGTCTTCCTGACTTTAGGTCTGGTGCTCTATCCACTGTGTCACCTAGCTGCTCCTCTATTTGAATATTATTTATTCATTATATACATACTTCTGGCTTCCAAAACTTGTGGATCTGTTGTTGAAAATCCATTAAATTGTGAGCTCTTTGAGGGCAGAGACTGTCTTTTGCCTCCCTTTGTATTCCCAGCACTTAGCATCATGCCTGGCACATAGTAGGCTCTTAATAAATGTTTATTGATTGAAAAAATAACCCTCCAGAAACAGGCAAGGTCTGGATTTCTTAATGGAGCAGATACTTGAATGAAGGTCCAATGTGTAAATCCTGAGCAAACTTTTAGTATGGATTTTCTTCATTTCTTTTTGGCTAGTCTCAGCCATTAAAATGCAATAGAGGTATTAATAATTTACTTTTGGAAATCTTCTGAAATTAGCTGGGACATAAACACACTAAAAGATAGCGTTGATATTTGAATAAGTGAGTTTTTCCCCCTCTGATATGATACAGCATTTCCATACACAGTCAAACATATATGCAGCCTAAAGAATGCACACCCTACATACTAGCAGGTATGACACATGTTCTGTCCAAAGTTCAAAAAAAGTAAAATTAAAAAAAAAAACAAACCTCTCCAACTAATGAACAGGGCAACCTTGTCCAGAATCCTAATGGCTTCTCAATGAAGTAAACAATGACTCTTAATTAGAAGCTAAAAATTTTAATTAAGATGATTCTGCTGTAATTATCTCAGTTGTCTGCTTCAGTGGATTTTAATGAAAAAGATTGATTAGGTATAAAACCAGTAGCATAATTAAACATTCGGGGTCTGCATTGGTTATTGAGGTGAAAGCAATATGGTTAACTTCCAAAGTGCATTTTTCAACAAATGATGTTAGATGGGAAATTCTAGCATCAGGAGGCTCCATTCTTAATGGGGACTTCTTGTACAAATCATTTCAGGAAAATTCAGACTGTATTAAGTGAAAATATAAAAAGAACATTTGAAAGCAAAGTAAAAATGCTGGTACCACTGTATATTGAGGACTATGCCAGTAAGCACGTAGCTTTTTAAAATGTCACTAATGGTAGGAGGAATGTTTTTTACTTTCAACTTATTAAGTACTCATTACTTACTTAAGTACTTATTAAGTACCTACCATCTTCTGGGCCCTGGAAAAATCTGAGGCAAAGTTACTGTTTGATTTGTCTGTGATGATAAATCTAGTAAGTGCCAGAGGTAGGATTTGAACCTATGTTCAAGTCCAACAGATTTTTCCTCTATGCCATACTTCTTCTCACTAGTTTTCACGTTGTTCTGTGATAACTAGTCTAAGTCATTCATTTAGGTCAGTTGGTTATTTGGTTAGTCTTTTTCTTCCTGCCCCCTCCAATCCCTGGCCTGTTCTCATCACACAAATAGCTAGGGAGGATGGCAGGTAAAACACTAGAATTGGAGTCAGGAAGACCTCAGTTCAAAGACAGCCTCAGACACTTACTAACTATGTGACTCTGGGCAAATCACTTAACCTCTATTTGCCTCAGTTTCTTCATCTATAAATTGGGGAAAATAATAGTAACTACCTCCCAAGACAGTTGTGAGGCTCAAATGAGATAATAATTATAAAGTGTTTTACATAGTGCCTGGCCCATAGTAAATACTATATAAATGTTTGCTATTATTATTAACTATTACATAAATTCAATTCATACTGAAGACACTGCTTATGCCATCCTGGGCAAGTCACTAAAGCCCTTGGGTCTCATTTACTTCATATGTAAAATAATGGAGCTAGGCTGAATGCAACTCTAAATCTCTGTTCTATGAACCTAGGATTCAAACTCAGGTCAGCAAACCTGGATTCAAATCCTAGCTTTGCTTCTTATTACTTCTGTGACTTTGGGCAAGTCATCTAAACTCTCTGGGTCTCTGGTAATTCATCTGTAAAATGAGGGGGGTTGTACTAGTTGGTCCATCTCTAAATCTATGGTCTTTTAAAAACAAATAGAACCCCCACAAAGCCACCACCACCATAAAGCAAATGGAAAACAAGAAATTGGCTATAGGTCATATTTTGTAATTGTTAGTGTCTAAATCAAGGAAAATAAGTAGCCTAGATGTTATTCTCTCTCTCCCTCTCTCTCTCTCCCTCTCTCTCTCTCTCTCTCTCTCTCTCTCTCTCTCTCTCTCTCTCTTCCTATTTCTCTGCCTGTCTCTTTCAATAGTTATAAATGTACACATATTGACATATATGCACATGCACACAGACACACAAATATATTATATATTTAAAGATGCGTAAACTAAATATTTGTAGCCAAGGTTTAGAAGTTATACTATCATCATGAAAGCAAGCAAACCAAACTCTGGAAAGCTATGGGAAAACCTAGCATTTACACTAACTAGCTTATGCTCTCCCTGGAAAAGCAGTATAATTGACTAAAACAATTACTTCATTCCTTATTTGCTTTAGAAGGCAGAGTTCTATAACTAATTTCTGGAACTCACTAATCTTTAAAAACTTCCATAGGCATCCTTCAATTAACTGAAGACTTTTGTATTAGCCCTTGTCAGTAGATGTAGATAAAGAATATACTTGTAATTATAACCTGAGAAATCTCTCTCTGGATTTTAAAAGGTGAAAATGGAATAGATTTGCTGAGGATTGTTCAAGCAAGTTTTTATCTACAAGGAGAATGACGCATCCACTTATAGAGATGCTCCCTCCGCACATTGGTTCAGTTGTAGTAATTTCTTTATCATTGGCATTATTCTGTTATCATGCTTCTTAGCAGAAATCAGAGGATTGCTTTAGACTTTTCTTTCCTGTTTGAGTCGGATCACGGAAGGAAATCTTCATTTTATCTTGTACCGATAGAATAACAATTGTTACCAAGCAGAAAGCCTTTTGTAACCTGGCTCTTTTCTATCTTTTAACTATCCTCATACTTTGCTTTCCTCCCAGCAGTGATATTTGACTCCTTGCACACCATTCGCTTTCGCATATCTGTGTCCTTGTACTGGCAGCTGCACAGGTCTGGAATTCTCTACCTCCCTTGCCTCTGCCTTTTGGTTTTCCCAACTTCCTTCAAAACTTGAAACCTACTTACCCCAAGGGGCCTTTACCCTTCTTCCTTTAGTTGTTGATAACTTCCTCTCTCATATTGCCTTCCATTTCTTATATGGTTGCTCTTATTCTTTGTGTATGATCTTGCCCAAGGCACAACCTCTCTGGGTATCTAGTCCCTCAGTTGTACAAGTATATTTGTAAACAAAAATTAAATTAGAGATCTTAAGAAACTTTATGATTTTGGTCACAAACAAGGACCAGCCTAGCTAAGTTAAGAGAGGTTCATCATAAGAATTATGGCCTCCAGGGGATAAAATTTTTCTATCTACATCAACTCGCAAAAATTGTCTTTTCAGGTATGAAAGGGCTGCTTCCTTGCATCACTGATGGTCGTGCCTAGATTGAGATGTTTACTGAAAGTGGTAGTTATACATCCTATAGCAGTTTTCAGTGACTGAAAATGGAAATGTTTATATTTTGTTGATGATTAAGCTTCAATACAAAAGACATTTTAAAAATGGTTATGTAATTCAAGAAATGAGGACTTGACCCTCTGGGATTCATACACTATTTTTTAGAAATATGTTACTGTTAATGGGATTGGCAGAAATTGGAGGTATGCAGTGGAATGTTGTATTATTCAATATGTATTCCCACAAAGACACCAGGAAGCAGTTGGTGCTGCTCAAAGCACTTTGATTTCTTGCTGTGATGACTGTGGAGACTTTGTTCAAGAGAGGACACTTGCAGAAAAAAATTCTGTTTGTCCAAGATGGCAGTAGACAACTATATGAAGACTAAGACTTGTACTCAATGTGCTCCTAGAAAAGTGCTAACAAATCAATCAGGCTGTTTACAGAGAGAGTATAAATGCCAGTGAGCCTTTGGTACTTATGCACATAACCTTTTTATTTGTGAAAGAAGATAGGAAAAGTTTAAGAAACATCCTAATGGTGAAATATCACTTCATTAAGTATGCATGTTCTCCATGTGGAACCTGAACAACTTCTACCATTACTAAAGAGTATCATTACTTTGTATTCTTTAAAGTATTTCTCTGAAAATAGACTGCCAGGACCCACTATGATCAAAGCAAAATGCTGAAAGAGGTATTAATTTGGAGAGAAACAAAGCAATTTAGAGCATTATTCATTCCACCCCTATATGACCATATCGACTTCCTTATACCTCCAGAATATCAACACTCAATATCATCTTCATCATTCATTGCCTTTGGAGTTATCCATTTCTGAGTCTCTCTCCAAGTCTCTCATTGTAGACCTCTTTATTTTAGAGTTTGCTTGATTGATTCTCCATCAGTCTTTGCTCCTTTTCCCCAAGAGTATGATCTACTCCCCTATAGGCAATCTGTGGTTGTAACCTGTCTTAGTAAAGTTATGGCCAAAATATGGAGCTATCTTATAGACTTCCAATTTGCCTGATATTTTAATTACTTGTTATGTATGAAAAAGTCAGTTCTGTCTTCTGAGCCTCAGTTTTCTCACCTGTAAAATGAAAGACTTGGACCTTTGAAATCTTTTCAGTTTTAAATTTGATTCCCTATGTCTTTTTAATAGTCTAACATTTTGTGTTCCCCGTGTGACATGGTTTCTTATCAGAACTCTATGGCCTTACTGAGAATTTTAAGAATGAACTCAAGAATCATATCATTGCTTGATTTTATTAGAGCTTTTCTGAGCTGATGCCCTTCATGTTTAGGTGATTACGTTAGCCAAAATGTGCTGATTATGAATGTCTATGTCTTCTCAATCTTCAGATAATTCCAAAGCAAAAGTGAGTAGGTAAACAAAATCTACTTATTGGGTGCTGGGGACACATACCCGTACTTCTTTACAGCTGAGAACATAGCAGTGTCACAAAGGGTCGGATCTAAGGGGAGAGCTTCACTGAGAAACAGAGACTGGCACAAAAAGTTTGGTGGTTACCCCAGAGCTCCCTCTGGTGTTTCATGGTACACAAGAAAGGAAAGGCTTATTTATTGAGTGAGAATGGCCTGGCCAGGGAACCTACTGCTGAACTGGATCATGCATTGGTTACAGTGTTCTTTGCCCACAGCATTTGGAACCGCATGTTTGCAAGTACAGAGTTGGTCTTACTCTGTTAAAGGGAATCCTGCATACCTTTCTTGGGAAGGGACTGAACAACAAGAAGTAAGAAATTCCTTCAAATGTGTATGGGTGCTTTTTATTATGAGTCCTTAACATAGCACTAAGGCCTATCCAGCTTGTCAGACCTAACACTATCTCCAAAGGGTTTCAGGAAAAGAATCTGGTTGCCCTTTAGAAAACTTCCTTTGGAGGCCACTGCTGACTAAGAAAGAGTATTGCTAATTATCTATGAATCTCTTTTTGCTTACTGAATAGCACTTCATAATGCCTCCTTCTACTATACCCAGTCCTCAAAGTCCCATTGATCTTTTTGTGGCAAAACATTCCCTTAACCACTCACCATTTCTATAAAGTTGGAATACATTTACTGTACTTGATTTCATTATGTTACTGTTGCCCTAATTGTGTGTTATATTTTCCCAGTAGAATGTAAGCTCCTTGAAGGCAGGGGCCATTTTTCATTTTATCTTTGTATCTCTAGCTCCTACCCCACTCCATTGAATGTAGGAGGCCCTCAATAAATACTTTGTTCAGTTAGATTGATGTTAAAACTTGCTGAAAACCATTGAGGGAACAAAAGATGTTGAAAAGACTTAACAAAGTATGTTTCTGCTCAGGTTAGCATTCACTACTCATGCTGACCATTTAAAATCAATTGAAATGTATTTCTTTTCAAGCTGGTCAGGATGACAGATTTGAAATTCTCACATGCCATTTGTGCTGTGCCAATCACTGTCTGCTTCAAAGTTGAATGGAATGCTTTTTAATTGCTCTGATTTTCCAGTTCCAGTTTTTGAATTAAATGATGGCCTGAAGAGGAACACATATACACATTTTTCTCTGGTAGCTATTGTACCAGCTAATAGCAAGTGCAGTAAGGTTATAACTTTAAAAGGAAAAGTTCAGCCTTCCTTTCTCATAAATATATAGCATATGGGCATAGTGAATTGATATGTTGGTGAATAAAAATGTGAGAACGTAGTATGATGTAGTGCCTATACAGGCTGTGACCACTTCCTTGCTCCCTTGGTAGGATTCTTTATCCAAATCTGCTCTTTTCACATTCTAACAGGAACACACACATGCACACATATACGCACATGTATAAACACCCTCCCACACCCCACACCTCTCTTTACATTCTAGCAAGAACATACACATATGTGTACATACACCACACTCATATATATATATAGAGTATATGTACACACAGTACATGTAGGTACATATATGCATGCATAAAGCATTCAGAAGAGATGTACAAACATGTATGCACCATAGTCTAGGTATATGCATATATGCAAACACATGTATGTATGTATACAATGTACAGCTATATAAATGTACACATATGTATTACACACATCTATCTTCACACATGGTCTTTAGCAGTTTTCAGGAAGACACTTCATTTGTTACCCTTTCCAGCAACCAAAACGCTCATATATGAATAAGGAAATACTTTATACTTACATTTAACTGGCAGGGAGGACTAAGCATAGTGAAGAGACTCAGTTTTCACAGGATACATGTAAAAGAAAAGCATTTTATCTAATGAATTATATGGTTCTACCAAGGAGGTTTAGCCATGAGGGCAGAAGACTGAGGTTAGAGGGCAGATTAGGGGCCCACAGTATAGAAGCTGAGATTTTTAGAGACTGCTGTAGCTCTCTGTCTGAGACAGAGACAATGGTTCAAGGGGAACCTTTTAATAGTCAATCAAGCATCAACAAATAGTTACTACATGCTTACTATACATTGGCTTCTGCACAAGGGCATATGGGATATGAAGACAAATACACAATAGTACCTGCCTTCAAGTAGTCTATATTATAATGGGGCAGATGACATGAATGTATATGTATATGCACATGTATGTATCTATACGTATACATATCTAGTCACACACAATATGTATACATATACAAAATATATACAAAACAGATACAAGGTAACCTTGAGAGGGAGTGTACTAGCAACTGGGTCAGACCAGCAAAGACTAGCATTTAAGCTGAATATTTGAAGGAATATGGAGAATGAGATGGCAAATCACTCTAATATGTTTGCCCAGAAAAACTAAAATGGGGTCATTAAGAGTCAGATATGACTGAAACAACTGAACAACCACAACAACAACATTTGAAAGAAACAAGATTCTAAGAGGTAAAGGGAAGGAGGGAGTGCATTTCAGGCATGAGGGACAGTTGGAGCCAAGATGTGGAGAATGTAGTGAGTGAGGAGCATCAAGAAAGCTAGTTTGCCTGAATTGTAGAGTGAAAGGAGGGGAAAAATGTATAATAAGGCAAGAAAACTAAGAGGCAGCCACATTGTGAAGAGCTTTAAATGTCAGAGGAGTTTATATCTGATCCTAGGGGTAATAGGGAGCCCCTGGAGCTTATCCAGTAGGGGTGTGATATGATCAAACTATGTTTTAGGTATCCCTAAAGTTGCTAGAACCACTTTGTCACCTGAATGGAGCATAGACTGTAGGAAAGAAAGACTTTAGATAAGGATGTCAATTAGGAAGCTATTAAAAAAGTCTACATGGAAAGTGATAAAGTTCTGAACCAAGGTGTTGACCCTATAAGTGGAAAGAAGGTATTGTTTATGTGTGATATAGAATCAGAAATGGCATGATTTGGCAGCTTATTGAATATATGGCAAGAGGGAGAGTGAGGAATAGAGAGTGATGTAAAGGTTAAAATCTGGGTAAATGGAAAGTTCTACAGGATAAAATAAGGACATTCAAAAGAAAAATGTATGTATGTATGCATGCATGTATGTATGTGTGTTGGGGGGGAAATGAATATTATTTCCATGTGTTGGGTCTGATGGATTGAAATGTTCAATGTATAGTTGTTGAGAGACTGCAGCTTTGGAGAAAGAGTGGAGTTAGATAGATTGCTCAGTGAGTCATCTACACAAAGATGATAGTTTAATCCATAGAAACTGACGAGATCACCAAGGGAATTGAGTATAGAGAGAAAAAATAAGAGAATGCAGGACAAAGCCTTGGGGTAGATCTATAGGTATGGGACACAATATAGATGACAGTCTGGTAAAAGAAACTGAGCAAAGAGAAAGGAGAGTCTCCAAAAACTCAGAGAGAAGAGTATCTAGGAAAAGTTGGCCAACTGTCAAATTCTGTGAGAGAAGAATGAAGATTGAGAAAAGACATTCGTTGCGGAAATTAAGAAATCATTGGGAACTTTGAAAAGAGCATTTTCAGTTGAGCAACAAAGTTGGAAATGACTGCAGAAGGTTGTAAGTCATTAAAGGAGTGGAAGAGAAGGGAGGAACTATAGATAGCAATTTCAAGGAGTTTGGCAGAGAAAAAGAGGAGATGAAGGACAGTACTTTTGGCGATGGTGCTGTCTAGTGAGGATTCTTTAAGGATGAGGACCCTTGAGGTTGTTTGTAGGCAGGCTGGAAGGGACCAGTAGAAACGGAGACAGTGAAGACAAAGTAGGATTACATCAAGGGTACATATAAAAGAGATAGCATCTAAAATGGGAAAGGTCATGTCTCTTTTTTTTTATTTTTAATTTTTTTTTATTTTTAGTTTACAACAGTCAGTTCTACATAATTTTGAGTTCCAGATTTTCTCTCCTCTCTTCCCCCCTGCCTCCCCAAGATGGCATGGAATCTGATATCTCTTCTACGTATAACTTTGCATTGAACTTATTTATACACTGGTCAAGTTGTGAAGAAGAATTACGACCAGTGGAATGAATCATGAGAAAGAAGAAACAGAACCAAAAAACCCCAAAAACAAAAACAAAAGAGAGGAAAAAAGGGGAAAATAGGCAGGCATAAAGTGTGCCTATATCTGCATTCATATATCATAGTTCTTTCTGTGGATGTAGATAGTATTCTCCATTGTGAGTCTTTGCAGTTGTCTTTGTACCTTGTGTTGCTGAGAAGAGCAAAGTCTATCAGGGTTAGTCCTTACAGAATCCATATATCTGTGGTTGTGTATAATGTTCTCCTGGTTCTGCTCCACTCACTCAGCATTATATCGTGTAGGTGTTTCCAGGTTGTTATGAAGTCCATATCATCCCCATTTCTTATAGCACAATAGTATTCCATTACCTTCATACACCACAACTTGTTCAGTCATTCCGCAATTGATGGGCATACCCTTGATTTCCAATTCTTTGCTATCCCAAAAAAAGCTGCTACAAATATTTTTGTACATACAGGTTCCTTTCCCACTTGTGTGATCTCTTTGGGATACAACCCTAGAGATATGAATTTGAATCCCAGTCTTGCCACTTGCTACCTTTGTGAACTTGGACAAGTTATTTAAACTCCTGGACTTCGATTCCCTCATCTGTAAAATGAAGATGTTGAGCTACATGACCTCCATAGTCCCTTCCAGTTTTAAATTTATTATCCTTTGATTTCTAGGCTCTAACGTTGAAACTTATACTGATATATGTATACATACATATTTCTGGAGTGTTTCTAGGTAATTCTTCATATAAAATGTTATAATATTGAAAGAAATTAGGAGGCTGGAGAGGCAATCAACATTAATAACGTGTAGATTTTGCTTACTTATGATGCTTGTGAATTTTTAGTTACATTGATCTGTAAATGAGAGGAAGTATGTCATAGTGATTAGAGTGCTCAGACTTAGAGTCAGCAAGACCTTGGTTCACATGTTTCTGATACACAGTAATTGTGTGATTGTGGGCAGGTTATAGGCCCCATGTAGTTCTCTAAGACTGTTAATTACCCTGAACACAAAATAGATGCCTGTTGGTGGGGATGGGGGGATGGCTAAGCAAGTTGGGTTCACAAATGTAAAGGAATATCAATTCACTGCAAGAAACAATATGATGGGTACAGAGAACCATGGGAAGACTTATACAAACTGATGCAAACTAAAGCAGTAACAAGGAAACAATAACTGGGACAACAGTGTAAAGAGAAAGAAAAACAAGTACAAAAACAACAAAAAAAAATTAGACGCTGCAAAATTACAGTGCTGAAGTTTGATTCTGAAGAACAGATGAAGGCAATATATTTACATCTCCTTTTCTTTACACATGTGGGGGACTATGGGTGTGGGGCACTGCATGTACTGTCAGACTTGGTTTATATGTTGATTACTTTTGCTAAACTACTTTCATCTCCTCGCTTCCTTCTCTTTCTTTTTTTATTCTTTCTTATGTGGAATGACCCTCTGAGAAGCAGAGGAGGAAAGGATATATTTAGAAATGAATGTAATATAAAAACAAATAATATCAACTAAAACTTTTTTAAGACTTTAATGTACAGACAAGGTGCTGGCCTGAATAGGTGGAAGAAGTTTTTATATGAGGAATCTAGGAATTCTTGACATTTAAATTATAAGTTAGGAGCCCCACCCATACCTTGCCCATCCCCTCCCCCAAAGAAAAGGAAGAAAGAGAACAAGAAAGAGAAAGGAAGAAATAAGAAAGATAATGGTTGATAATGTTATGATTTTTTTTTCTCTGAAAATTTTCTTTGCTAAAATATCTTTACACATTTTTCATTACTCCATTACACAGAACAGGATATTTGCGCTTGTGGCATGGAGCAGTTAATTGTCCTTCTCCTGTAGGCATTAGCAAATGTGATGCCATATGGGGAGTGAATGATTATTTTCCATAAGTGACTAATTAAGATGGAGGCTTTTTTGTTAACCTATAACAAACATTTTTTTGCAATTATAAATGCAGAAACACATGAAGGTTTGGTTTGTCACAAAGAGTGGTCACTTGAAAACATGCTTGAAAAAAATTGAGAGTGTTGAATATCACTAACATATTCCTTATCTCCAATATTTCTTTTGGAAATTATGAACTATGCTGGGTATCCAAAGGAAAGGAGAGAGTAACTCAATAGGGAAAATTATTTGATTCTACTTTTGTTTGATTCTTTGGGCTGATTATTTATAATTTTAAACACTAGTATTGCAACTAAAGTACTGTAGACAATTTAATGTCCACCCTTGGCCCCTTGTCTTGGGTATTTCAAATGAATAGGAAAGCTCATCTCTCACTACTGCCTATTAACAAATGATCCAGAATCTTGGCTGATTAGGAATATCAACATTGCATGGTAAACTTTTCTAATGGTATAAAAATTAGGAAATAGTATTTTAACTGTAAATCATATCATAAATTCACCAATATTTCAATTCAAGGGTAGCATTTTTAAAGCTGTCTTCTCAGAGGTAACTTCCTTCCTTGAGGAGAACATCACAAGGGATTTTCTTTACACTAATATAAAGTATAACGTATCTTAGAGCTAAATGTCCTCAAGATTCTGTTTGTTGTTTGTAAATTGCCTGATTCAGAACTTCCTAGGATTCTGGGCAGGAAAAATATTCATCAGTGCCAATTTTGGAGTCATTCCTAAAACTGTAGCTTGCTGGTTAGGCACCAGATAGACATATTACTTTGAAAAAACTGCACTTAATGAAATTGAAACAACTTGCCAGGGGTTGTCTGTAGCCTCCTTTGCTTTTGTCCATGTATCCTCTTTCTCTTGTTGATCACACAGCTCATCTCCATGCTCAGACACTCAGATTTTTATGTCCACTCTTACCCTCTCCCCTGAGCTCCAGTCCATAACCAACTTCCTGCTGGCTGTCTCCAAAAGAAAGTCCTCTAGGTGTCTTAAAAATCAACATGCCTAAACCAGAACTCATTATACTCCCTAAATCCATCACTTCAAAAACTCCCTATCACAGTTGAGAATACAACCAGCTTTCCAATTACCCATGTTTGAAATCTCAGAATCATTCTTGACACTTCACCTTCCCTTAATCTCTATATAACCAATCAGTTAAATTTTTTTTGTCAATGGTATTAACAAAATGTCACATCATCTTCCTCTCTATTCACATAGCCACAACTCTTGTTCAGAGATTAGTTATCTGTTGACCATGCTAATGTGATTTCCTCCTAAGTGGACTCTCTATCTATAGTCTCCACTCCTCCCTATCTTCCACACAACTCTCGAAATATTCTCCCTTACTATGTCTGTCTCCTGCTCAATGATCTTTGCTGACTCCATATTGCTTCTAGGATAAAAATCCAATTCCTAGGTTTGGTATTTAGATCTCTTGAAAATCTGACTAATGTCCACCTTTGCAGGCTTACTTCACATTACTCCCCATATAGTATGGTGCTCAAACAGTTTACCATTATTTATGCTAACTAGTGCAATGGAAGCAACTAGAATTACCTTAAAGGACCTACATATACAAAAATATTCATAGCAGGTTTTTTGTGGTAGCAAAGAATTGGAAATTGAGGAGATATCAATGGGAAATGGCCAAATGAGTTGTAGTATATGGCTGTGATGGAATACTACTCTGCTATAAGAAATGATGAGCAGGAGGATTTCGGAAAAGCCTTGAAAGACTTATATGAACTGATGCTGAGTGAAGTGAGCAGAACCAGAACACTGTACACAGTAATGTCAACACTGTGTGATGTTCAACTATTATTGACTTAGGTCTTCTCAGCAATACAATGATCCTAGACAATTTCAAAAGAATCATGATGGAAAATGCTATCCACATTCAGAGAAAGAACTGATGGAGTCTGAAAGCAGATCAAAACATACTATTTTCACTTTATTTTTTTTTCTGTGTTTTTTCCCCTTTTGTTCTATTTCTTCTTTCATAACACGACTAATGTGGAAATATATTTTACATGGTTTCATGTACATAACCTACATCGGATTGCTTGCCATCTTGGGGAGGGAGAAAGAGTGGGAAAGAAGGAGGGAAAAAATTTGGCACTCAAAATGTTACAAAAATGAATGTTGAAAACTGTCTTCGCATGTAATTAGAAAAAATAAAATACTATTTACATTAAAAAGAATTACCTTTCTCAATACTAGCAATCAAACATTGTTAATTAAACATATGTAAACATTAGTTTGGGCAGCTTAGTGGCACAGCAGATAGAGTACCAGGCCTAAAGTCAGGAAAACTTGTCTTTTTGAGTTCAAATCTGGCCTCAGAAACTTACTGGCTGTGTGACCCTAGGCAAATCACTTACCCCTGTTCGCCTCAGTTACCTCTTTTGTAAAATGACCTGGAGAAGGAAATGGCAAAGCACTTCAGTATCTTTGCCAAGAAAATCCCAAATGGGTTCATGAAGCATCAGACACAACTGGAGGATAGACTGAACAGCAACAACAAATGCTAGTTTATATATCTATTAGAAGATATGAATATTAACTCTAACAATAAGAGCACCGATAATGACAATAATGATAATAATTGCTAACATTTATATAGCACCTACTGTGTGCCAAGTGCTGTGCTAAGCACTTTGCCAATATTACCTCATTTGATAATTTGTCCCACTAGAAGAAATCCTTAATCTGACTAGGGCTTCCCACTAAGCACATCTTATATTGGTACTCAATGACAAGGTTCCCTCTCTGCCTAGATGAAGCTCATATGTCTCCCTCTGAGGTGGTTTTCTGGCAAATTAGCAAATTTCCTAGATCCTTAAGTGCCCTCAAGTGAACATAAAGGATGTTTGAGTCTCATTTGTAGGGAATGCAGGAGCTAGCCTTGGTTTTGATACAATGTCGTGCTGAAAGTTGGGTTTTCTCACGTGATTTCTTTAGAGTTCTAGCTATGCGCATTAGTTGGTTATACCCAAGTTCTGATCAATGTTTAGTGACCTAAATTGTTTACCAATTAATTAGATTGATACATAATGACATAAACTAATGAAAAAATTGTTTGCTGAATTTTCTCATTGGTGGTCTGTCCTATTTGTGGGTCTCGTATGTTTACCCCTTTTTTATGAACACACAATACTGTTTACCAAACTATATCACAGATATGTTTATCTTACCATTGAAAAACAAATAATGAAAAACAAACATCAAACCGCATCATCACAAAAATGGTGATTTAGTACAAAGTGTCAATGCTTACTATACTTCCCTTTACATATGCTATAGTCCAGCCAAATTTGCTATACTTCTCTCTACATATGCTATGGTCCAGCTATTTTCCTAATTCATCATTCCATTTTCCGCCTCTGTGTTTTGGTATAAGCTGTCTCAATATAGTTGGAATGTACTCACTCTTCATATCTTAGTCTCTTTAGCCTCCTTCCAAGCTCATACAAAGTTCAGTATCTGGTAGGAAGCCTTTCATAATCTCTGTAGTGCTTCCTAATCTCTTAGTGTTTTCTTCTTCTGGAAGATACACACACACACACACACACACACACACACACACACACACACACACATATATACACACACACATATATATGTGTGCATATGTTTATGTATGCATATATGTTCATTACACCTATCTATCTGTCTACCTACCTATCTATGTATCTAATTTATCTGTCAGAAAAACTGTGGTTTCTAGTCCCATTTCTGAGATTTATTGGCTATGTAACTTTGGGTTAGTCATTTAATCTTTCCATAGCTATAAATTGCATTGAAGATGTTGATCTGCACTGTAGAAGAGGGTTCTCAATTAAGAGCTCCCTAAACCCATGCTATCATGGGTACAGTTAAAAAAACTGTTTAAATGATGTATCTCAATAATAATAATAACCATTTATAAAGTGCCTGCTGTGTGCTAGGCACCATGCTAAGAGCTGGGGCTACAAATAAGAAAAAAGAATAAGTCCCTGCCTTCAAGGAGTTTATAATCTAATTCAGGAAGCTAACACACAAAAGGAAGCTGAAAAACAATGGTGGGGGGACAAGGTGGTACCCTGGGAGAGGGCATGTGTTTTCACAGAGTTGAAATCTACCAATGGAGAATGGATTTATCAGGAAGGTGGTGAGCCTTCTGGAAGGGGAAGGATGTAAGGATGGGGATTGTTTTTTGTCTTGTTTTGTTTTTATATTTTGTTACTGCCTCCCCAGTGCCCAACACAGTACAGAGTATGTATTTAAAGAATTTTAAGTCAAATTAAAAATCAGTAGCCCCTAGATTCTCATTTAAGAATTTTAGAATTGACAAAAATAAATATTTGTCGGTCAATTTACAATGGCAACAATTAAGAATTGGCTCGTTTAAACATCATCTTAATGTTATTATAAACAATAATACTGTGTAAACAGTATGTGCCTTAATAAGTGAGATAATTTAAACTTGCAGGGTCTTGTGTTAACTCCCTTACCAGGGGACTGGGCTGAGAGCCAAAGGAGTCTGCCTGTAGCCAGAACTCTACCACTTCCTTATGTGACTTAGAACAAGAGAATTCACCTCTCTGAGCCTCAGTTTACTCATTTCTTGGCAGTTCTATTAAATTATGTTTAAAGTCTCTTCCAGGACAAATATTTTATGATTGCTAGTCAAAGAAAAAAGTCTGAAGCAACAAAAGCAGTGAGATGTGTTGAGACTCTCAGTATGCCCAATTTACCTCCTTTCTGGGCACATTGCAATGTTTTTGACACACACTTCATACTACAATTTGTGTCTTTTTATCATTATTTGGATCCCAATTCCAAAATCCTAGGGAATTTTGAAGCTCCTGTGCTTCAAGTTGCAATAAACATTACATTTTTCTTCAGTAGAATTCTTCCAAGTGATTAATTGGAATGAATTCAGGAACCCTAATAGGTACATTGGAGACTCGTGTTTTCTAGAGTGTTAGTGCCAGAAGCAGTTACTTATGAAAAAAGTTAATGTGTGTACCTGCCTCATTTCCCATATTGCGTTTGCTTATTCCACTAATCTCTCTTATTTCCCAAAGCAGCCTCTGAATGCTTTGAGCATGAAAATATTTATAGTCCTATAAAATATGACTAGAAATTGGAAACCTAGGTAAAAATTGGAAATAAATTTTGTTTGCCTCTTTAAGAATTCTGTAAATTGGTGTTTGGAAAATTCAAGAAAATCAAATGATGGAACTATATTTACATTCACTGTCTCAGTCCCACCCCAACACATATTAACTTCGTGACATTGGAAAAATTACTTAACCTCTCTCAGTGATCTAGATAACTTTCTAAGATTATAACTTGAATATTGGTTAAAAGCATTTCCTCATTGGGAATTCCTTTTACCACTGAAATCATAGATTCAATACCTATTCCTAACCACAATAGCAGAATTGTTCTAGATTTATGACAGTTTTAGGTACAGCCATTCATTCATTGAATGTTTTTTTATTATTATTTTTAATCAACATAAATATCTCTTCTTACCCTTCCCACCTCCACTTACCACTAAATGGCTATTATATGCATTATGCTGCGACAAATAAGATATTTAAAGTTAAGCAGTACATAGTTCTTGCCCTCAATGTTTAGACGACTAGAATATGTATAGTAGAAGAGATAAGTAACATTCAGATAAGTATAATACAATTTAAAATATGATAAGCTTATAGGGGGAATACAATTTTACTGCAATTGCTCTCTGAGGTTACCAATAACTTTCTGGTCATCAAATCCAATGATGTTTTTTCTAGTTCTCAACTTCTTTGAGCTTGGAATGCATAAGGTACAGGCTACATGCGCCAGTGCGCTCAGGCACACTTGGCCCATTTTCAATGAAGGCCTATAATCCTTCAGGTGTTGACTCTTGATCACCCTTTCCTACTGGGTAGTACCTCCCCCCTAGCATCAGAGACATGACACTCTTCTAGTTCTCTTAAATCTTTAACCATTCATTTTTGTCTCCTTTACTGGCTCCTTATCTTATTTCTAACCTCTTTGATGTAAACGTTCTTCAAGAGTCTCAAATTTGTCATTTTCTCTTTTCTTTCTTCCCATTCTGTTCCTTGGAAATTTTATCCATCCCCTTTCCATGGCTTCATGTATTACCTCCATGCAAATGGTTCCTACATTTATATCTCCAGTCCTGACTTTTCTTTCTGAATTCCAGATCTGTATCTACAATTGCTACGAGAGCATAGGAATGTAGTTTTATAATTGGAAAATAAATATAAAGTCTGCCAAGACTAATAGCTTCACTTTATTGGTGAAGAAACTAAAGCCCATAGAGGTAAAGTGGCTAGCTCATAGTTATGCAGCTGGTAAGTGGAAGAACCAGGATTCAATCTAAGATATCTGTCTTCACATCTATTCTTCTTTCCTCTCTGTCTTTCAACCTTAAGATATACTTCCTGGACATTCTCCTGGAGCCACAAACTCAGTGTGTGCAGAACTGAGTTCATCATTTTTCCTTTAAATATACTCTGCCTTCTAATCATCATTTCTTTCTGTGGCATGATATCACTCTTCTTTTCTACCATGTTTATAAACTTAGAGCTATTCTTTTACTTCTTTCTCTCACTCACTTCTCATATTTAACCAATCTCTAGAATCTGTTGATTCCATCACTGTAGTGCCTGCTCTCATTACTAATGTGGTACTACCATGGGGACACTGTCCCCCCCACAACTTCACAAGTGCTATTAGGTTAAACCTTTAGAGAGGTGGCTGATACTACTGTAGGTGCAACACTTTGACTGGCTTGCCTTACACTGTAGCTTACAAGCCCCAATCAGTGTCTTTCTCTTTAACAATTAGCCAGTAGTCTCAGTCAGACAGTTAGTAAAAAAAAATTAGTATGCCAGTACTTGGTTCTAGGTATTGTGTTAAGCTCTAGGGATGCAAAATAAGCAAAACAATCTCTTGACTTCAAGGACCTCACATTCTAATGGGGGAGAGACAACATTCAAATTATTATGTATATGCAAGATACAGGCATGGTAAATTGGAGGTAAACTCAGATGGAAAGCTCTGACTTTAAGGGAGAGCAGGGAAAAACTACTTTAAAAAGGTAAAATTTTAGCTGAGTCTTAAAGGAAGAAAGAGAAGCCAAAATGCAAAGATAAAGAGGGCATTCCAGGGATGGGGGCAGCCAGTCAAAATGCACAGAGTTGCTCAATATAGGGTCTTATACCAAGAACATCAAGGAGTCCAGTTTCACTGGATAATAGAATACATGGAAGGTAGCAAGGTGGAAGAAGACTAGAAAGGTAGGAAGGGACTAGGTTAATAAGCTCTTTAAATGCTAAAATAAACTTTTCTATTCAGTCCAGGTGGTAATAGAAAGCCCCTAGAGTTTACTGAGTTAGTGGGGTGGGACTGACAGATTTGGAATTTAGGAAGATCACTTTGGTAGCTGAGTAGAAAACAGACTGGAGTGTTGTGAGGCACAAAATCGACCAGAAGTATTACAGTAGTTCATGAGGTGATGAGAGCCTGCACTTGGGTCTTAGCATATGAAGAGTTGAGCATGATAACATTTAAAATCTCAGTGGCTGAGAGGATGGTAGAACCTGCTATGATAATAGTAAAGTTTGGAAGAGGAAAGAATTTTGGGGGGGGGAGGGTAATGAGTATAGTTTTGGATATATTGAGCTTAAGATGTCTATGGGACATATAGATTGAGAGAGCAGATAGATAGTTGGAGATACAACACTGGAGGTCAGGAGAGAGGTTAAGGGTGGATAGACTTATCTGTAAATCATTTATATTGAACTAAAAAATCTATGGTAGTTGATGAGATCACTAAATAAAATATAGAGGGAATGAGAAGAGTGCCCAAGGCAGAGGCTTGGGGGCACTCACTGAAACTGGGCTCAACCTGGATGCTGATTCAGCAAAGGTGATAGAGAAATGGTGGTCAGGTAGATAGGACAAGAAATAGTAGAGCAGATAGCATCAAAAGGTTATCAGCAGTGTCAAAGACTGAAGAGAGAGGTCAAGTAGGATGAGAATTAAGAGTCCATTAGATGAGGCAATTCATACATCACTGATAACTTTGGAGAGAGCAGTTTGAATTGAAGGATTAGATCAGAAGCTGGACTGTAGAGTTAAGAAGAGAATGAGAGGGAGAAAAAAATGGATGCGCCAATTATAGAAAACCTTCTCAAGGATTTTAGCCTCAAAAGGGAGGAGAGATATAAGATGACATCTAGCAGGGATGGAAAGATCAAGTGTCAGGTTTGTTTGTTTGTTATTTGGGAGACATAGGGATGTTTGTAGGCAGTAGGGAATTGGCCAATAGACAGAGACTGAAGATTAGTTAGAGTGGAGTGGAGATGTCAGAGAAGGCAATCTGCTGGGGATGATGGAATGGAATGGTATCATTTGTGTATGTAGAGGAGTTTGCCTTGGGAATGAGAAGAGTGACATCTTCATGTGAAATGAGGGAATGGGAGGTAGGGAAAGAAGAGGAAGTGCTCAGTGAATGACCTCAGTTTTTTCAGTGAAATATGAGGCAGTATTCTTAGCTGAGAGAGTAGGGTGAAGAGGAGTCATGGGATGTTTGAGGGGTTGTGATAAGGTTTAGAAAGGATGCTATGGTAGGTACAATGGTGAATAGATTGGGGAGGTATAAAATGATTGCCTTGCTCAATTGAGGACTCAGTTGAGGTTACATAAAACAATTTTTTTGTGGGTCTAGTCAACAGTTTTGCAATCTTCCATTTAGCAGCATGGGAAAAGGAGAACAGGCAGTGGATGGTGTGAATAATACAACAATGGGTGTTGGTGGAGCATGATCAGTGTTTGGATAAGGGGTCAAGGCCCTGCAGAGTAGAGGATTGTGTAGAGTTTAACTGGTTCATCAAGATGGGGAAGGGAGGAGTGAGTAGCCTGAGGGTGGTTAGATGAACTGAGAAAGAACTAAGTAAAAAGATCAGAGGTCATAGTGAGGATAAAGAAGATGGCAGAGAGACAGATAGAATCATACAGGATTTTGATCAGATAAAGGAATTTCAGTGTTCATGAGGATGGAAGTAGAACACTTGTGGGTGATGGCAAGTTCAAGGGTATGATCATTTCTATGTATAGCTGAGGTAGTATGAAAGAGAAGGTCACAGGAAATGAATAAATTGAGGAACTTGGAATTGAGTGTTTGAGGAAGTACCTATCTTTCTATCTCTCTCTCTATCCTCTCACTATCTCTCTATTTCTCTCTCTGTCTGTCTATCACAGCTACCAGAATCTTGACTGGGTCATAAATATAAACTGGATGAACCTCAGAGTTTGAGTTAGTTATTAGCAAAGGCATTTGCTCAAAGGACAGAGAAAGAACAAGAGTTCCAAAGCCTACTTTCCCACAAATACACAAAAGAGTTTGTGGTGGGAAGAGTAGAAACAACTTTAAATATAATGATAGTGAGACACCCGTATAAGGAACACACATGGCCAAGGCAATTAACAAAGCTGGAACTGCAGGACCTTGACAACCTTTCTTTCTCCTTAGGGTCCTCTCTGAAGGGTGCATGGGTGCAAGGGTTCATTGTGGTTGGTAGTATTAGCGATGGATGAATTACTCTGTTACTCTCTAGGTTGGCTCATGGAAGGTCACATTGTCTCAGCCGGATGAATGAATCTTCTGCTTGGCAAGGTCAAGAAGGCTGCTTGGCTACAGAGCTGGCTCCTTTAAAGAGATGGCTGCTGCTGGTCTGGTCAGATCATTTTGCTTCTCATTTCTGTGGTGCTGCTACTAGATTGTTCTGGGGAAGACTATACTGGGCAGGCCACTAGGCTGTTGGGCTGCTGTCAGATTGCATCCGGCAGATCTCTGTGCTTCTGGATTCTTCACGAGGTGTGGCATGGACCAATGGACCAAGGTTGGCTGGACCAATCTGCAGGACTTACTGTTCTTTAGGCAGCTGTAGTCTTCACCACTTCTAGCCTCAAGCTAGCTGAGTATTGCAGCTTTCTTTTCAAATGGAGTTTTCTATTCTTCTCAGCAAGGGAAGTGGCCTTTAGTTTCAGATTGGCAGAAGCCTCTCCTCTATTACTCCCTCAGAATTTTATCTTTGAAATTTGTCACTTTCACACAGGTCTAGCTTCACACAGCTTCACACAGGTCTGATTGACAATCCTTAGGGCTCAGTGGTGACTTCTCTTAGAGAATGGCCTCTTCAATTGCAATTGAGTTATTCAAGCCTCCTCCACTTCCTAAGATGTGGAGTGTTTCCTTTAAATCTGAAAGACATTTAAAAAATATTTCAGTGTCTCTTTTTGCCCCTTTATGATCCTCAAAATCTAAATCGGTATGTCTTTATACTGTCTTCTAAGATTTTTGTAATAGTTTTTGTGATAGGACTAATATCTAACCACTCTAAGCATGGCATAGGACTAGGCCTCTTCTACCCTCCTCTGACAGGAATTAGTTTCCCTCAAAGAAGAAAAAGCACTCCTCAGAACCTTATTGACTTTGGTTTCCCTGTTGAAGCTTGGAGTCACCTAAAGTTAGTGGTGTACCAGAGCTGGCTTTTTTCAGCTCAAGAGAACAGATTGTTAAATTTTCAAGAATTTTGAAAGCTTGTTATTTTAACACAGTCAGGAGGCAAGTTCGTTGAACTCTTGTACTGGTAATGTTATTTTTTGCTTTAAAAGAATTGCTGCCGACAGCACAGTGTATTTTTAATACATTATTGTCAACTTTAAATGATTATGGCTTTAATAATGAATATTTGAAAGTGAACTTAATTGCATTTTTTTCCTGATGGTGTTAATATAATACTGGGAAGAAAGTATTTAGGAATTATAAAGTCCTTAGAAAATTTTCCTAAGATCATCATTTGGCACTATTTAAATCATTGATTGTGATTACCACTTAGCAATTCAATATCTTAAATAAAAAAGTTAATAATTTAAAATATTTCTGGATGAAATTATTCTATTTATTAACAATCTAATAAAAACCAAGCTAAGCGAGAAACTGTAGCTTAAGAATTTGAAATCGAAATGATGAAAATTGGTTGAGTACTAGTACTGAGATGGGTGGCATGTCATTTATGAGCTGCTACTGCTGAATGACATACATACCCTGCATTATATATGCATTATTCTTGTTCCTATTCTGGTTTGGCAAAGGGATTAGCTAACATTAATATCTTGCAAGACATTGCTTTAATGATTGACATTTCTGAAAAATTTTCATTAATTTCAATTGCATTGCAGTCAAGATCAACTAACATTCAGAAAGTGCAAAAATTAATCAAATGTAGCATAAGAGCTTTGGAAAATTTAAAGATTGTAAGGATTGGAAAACATGAATTTTGAGTAGACGACTTGATTAAATCAGATAAATTTAAAGACATTCCATTTAATGAAAATAATAAAAGTAATGCTCTTTCTAAGAATATATTACTGGAAAATATAATTCAACACATGAACTTACATCTTTTATTTGACAGAAACAATGATGAAAGTATTTTTAATTATTTTGATTTATTAGAACCATCTACTTGGTCTTAAAAAGAACTAACTTTACTGTGGATAGCTATTAAAACATTGCATCATTTAAGTTAAATTTTAAAACACAAAATTAATGGGAATGATTTTCAGGATAATATTGTATAATCAAAAAATATTCCAAACCCTGGAATTACATAAAAAGCTAGAAAGATATCAATATTGCAATCTCAGTTTGATGAACATAATTTGTAAAACTGAGAAATAATGTACCAATAGATCACAGATCAGATTTAATAACAATAAATATATATTTTAAAAGTTAGCAGACTGGAATGCAATTCCATTAGTCAATCATCATTGAACCATAGATTGGTTATGGATATAAGAGTTCTGTAAAAATCAATGAAATCGTTATGTGAAAATCAATTGTCCTAATGAAGTTCACAATAAAGAGTATTATATACTTTATTATTGTTGTAAATTGTGTGCTACACATTCTTCATATCAATAAAGCTTATAATAAATTCATATACATATACACATATACATACCTTTTTGTGAGCCAGTTATTAAATATTTGCCAACATACCACTGCCTAAGCCCATTAAAGAGTCCCAGATACTTGGAGCCTAGGCCTCTCAGACTTGGTGAGTTCTTGTGACCACACAGGTCACCACACCTTAATGGCTTAATGACTAGACCCATTTCTGTGAGGAGGGGAGGGAGATCACATCTAGCAAAGATGAAGATAAGTTCTGCTTTATCCTTGTTTCATATCGTTGCTGTGTCAGGGAAAAATAAACCTCCTTTTGTCAATCCTTAATGACTTAAGAATGCCTTATTTCATCCCCAAACAAAGAGAAAATTGGTTGTAGAACCACTTCTAATAACTGCCCAATACATAGTTCTACCTCTATTTTTTCTTGCCCTCAATCCAATCACACCATTGCCAGAATACAGATCTCAGATCTAGTCATATCATTTCTCTGATCATCAGCGACTTCTTATTCATTGTCTTCTGTGTAAATTTCAGTCATATATTATTTCTCTTTATGCCTTTGGTGCTCTAGCTTAACAAGCCTATGCCATTTCCCCTAATCATACCCTGTATTTCTTACCTCTGTATCTTTGCTTGCTCTTTTCCTTCTGCCAGGAAGACCCCTAGTGTCTTAGGATCATATTTCTAGAGCTGAGAGGTCTTCTAGTCTAACTCCCTCATTTTTCCTCCCTCTTCATCTGTTGAATACCTACCTGCCCTTTAGAGTTCATCTCAAGTGCTTCTTCCTCTGAGTTCTCCATTATATAATGATCTTCCCATTAGAATTCACATCATACTTAAAAATAACTATATGGCATTATTGTAAAATTTTCTACTGTAGTTATATATTTATGCTATATTTGCCACTGGACTATAATTTACCTTAGGGCAGGAATCATGGCTTATCTCACTTTATATTGTGACATTTGAAATGTCTGAGAGACATAGTTTCTGGGTAATTATTCATTTTATTAATAATGTTAGCGTATTACCAATAAAATGGGCCAGTGACACTCTTGAATGCCAAAGATGAATCATGGCAGTGGGCTCGCAGTTTATATGCTCTTGGAAGAGTGGCTGTTCCTGAGGGTGGAAATTAACTCTAACAATCAACAATCAATGATAGAATGAATATTATAATGAGAGATGGACTTATTCCAATAAGGGTCTTGATGTACATGACACTGACCACCCAAATATATCAGTTTCCCAAATGCTCATCTGACAAAAGGGAACACCCACATCTTTCCAGACCTGTCTGAGTAAACACAATGAACATGAATTCATCCATTCACTTAAACTTCCAATTTCTTTACTGTTTTTGATTAGATCTTAGCTTTCCTGGCTGGGTACATCTTTGAGTGAGATTTATTATACTGCTTGATTCTTGGATGAGGAAATAGAAAAGAGGAAACACCTTAGTCCTAATTCAATGATTAGCTATTAAATACAAGAGAGCACTAATCATTTCTCTCAATATATCTTTTAGAGACTATCATAGTGTTTTGCATAGGGTGTTTAATAACCATGTGAATCACTGAGTTAATTAATGAAAGGGCTTTGATTGATGAGAATGATGGCATGTGGCATAGACAGAAAGGGGTGTTCCATATGCACAGAACATGAGCACAGGACTGGTGGTAGGAAATCACATTGTTTTAGGGTTAAGTGGAATGTAAAGTTTCAGTTTAACCAGTATGTAGAATTTCAGGTTAACTGAATACAGAATACACAAGAGGAATTAGTATGAACAAATGCCAAAGAGGTAGCCTCAAGTCAAATTGTAGAGGTGATTTGATAAAAGACTAAATATAATTCATCAGTATAGAAATCCTTTCAATTTATTAGAAATAATTGTTTCAGTTAAAAAAATCAAACTTTAAAACATTCTTCAGTATGCAGGCAAAACAAACAGTTGATTAATTAAGTTTTGATTTTTCAGACTTACTTTGGGGGGTTTGGGGAATTCCTGCAAATTAGACGATAATGGCTGGGTTCATGGGATCATTGATTGGGAATGTAGAATATCATCTAGTTCAACTCCCTCATTTTAGAAATGGGAAAACTGAGATTCAGGGTGGTTAAGTGACTTGCCCAGGTGCACATGGGTAGAAAGTGCCATATCTGGGATTCGAACCTATGTCCTCTGAATACAAATCCAGCATAGGCAGTTCTCACTTTACGTAAATTCTCATTACGGAAATTTGACTTTAGGTAAAGAATTCTGAAAGAAATCCTAATGAGGATTCTGGATAGTGCTCTAATTGAGCTACTGGCTGCAAAAATTTCAGAAGAAAGGGAAGCTTCAGAACCCAACGTTGAACCAAAAAGGTTCATAGCAAAACACCTGGTAGAAGCATTTCATAATTTGAGTTATTTTTGCTTATATTGAAAAGATGGATATGAATACTTCAAGATTTTTAAAGTTCAAAGACTAATTGAGAATAATATTGCTTGCTATCATCAGATACATGAAGAAAAAAAGAGAGCTAGTGTTCAAACATCTCTTGATAGCTTGATAAAAAAATTATGCAGCCAACCACCAGTGATGAAGGCTAGGTTCAGTGGCAGGGAAACAGCAACATGCTGCATACCTATGTTAACTTTACCACGTAGTATTGTACCTACTTTATCATTAACTTTACCTTTCATTTCATAATTCTATTTATTATCATGGAACATTATTTAATATGTCTGTATTTTAGCACATTTTATGACTTGCATAAAGGTATTTTATGTATGTCTTTGTTACATAGGCTAAGTGAATTGGTTAGGTAGGGGCAAATTTGCATTATGTAAAAATCGCTTTACATAGAGGTCTGCAGAACAGTCCACTTATGTAAAACAAGAACTATCCGTACTTTTTTGTAACTACATATTGCTTCCATTCTAATGTTTTATTAATTTCTTTGATGATGGCTATCTCCCTTAAATACATTTAGAAACTTTTTACAGTTATTGTTCTTTGGATCTGTGATTTCATTGGTATGCTAAATAAACTCTTTGTTGTGGATCTACCAAGGAAGATCAATAGCTTCTCTATAGATTATAGTCTTAGAGAGCTTCCTGGGAAACTGAAAGGTTATTTGCCTTGCCTTATGACTACATAGCAGGCATTTGTCAGCATATATCATAGGTAAGATACAAACTCATGTCTTCATGCTTCTGAGAATGGCCCTTTATCCATTTTAACATGTTTCATCTCTTCACAATCCTATATTCATTGATCTCAAGATCTTGTGCTATCTAAAATGTAGAGATCATTAAATGTACCCCCTTATTCTACAGATGGAGAAACTGAGTCACAGAGAAGTTAGGAAACTTTAAGTTTCTAAGGGAACTTCAGTCACCCAGTTAACTAATTGTAGGACCAAGATACTTTGAATATGTCTAAAGTATATTTTATTAAATTAATTTACTTATTCAGTGCCATACCAATCAAAACACCAAAAAATTGTTTTACAGTGCTGGATAAAATAACAAAATAATTCATATGGAAGAATAAAAGGTCCAGAATATCAAGGGAATTAATGAAAAGAAATGCTAGGGAAGGTGGCCTAGCCATACCAGATGTTAAACTGTACTATAAAGCAGCAGTCATCAAAACTACTCGGTACTGGCTAAGAAACTGAGGGGTGGATCAGTGGAATAGGTTAGGTACACAAGACACAGTAGTCAACAACTATAGCAATCTACTCTTTGATCAACCCAAAGAATCCAGCTTCTGGGCTAAGAATTCACTATTTCACAAAAACTGCTGGGAAAATTGGAAAATGGTATGGCAGAAATTGGGCGTAGACCAATATCTTACACCATATACCAAAATAAAGTCAAAATGGGTTCATGATTTAGGAATAAAGGCTGATACTATAAGCAATTTGGGAGAGCAAGGAATAGTTTATGGAAAGGAAACAATTCATGACCAAACAAGAAATAGAGAGTGTTACAAAACGCAAAATGGATAATTTTGATAATGTTAAACTGAAAAACTTTTGTATAAATGAAGCCAATGCAATGAAGATTAGGAGGGAAACAGAAAATTGGGACAAAATCATTATAACCAGTGTCTCTGATAAAGGCCTTATCTCTAAAATACACAGGGAACTGAACCAAATTTGTAGGAATACAAGTCATTCCCCAATTGAGAAATGGTCAAAGGATATGAACAGGCAGTTTTCAGAGGAAGAAAGTAAAGATATGTATAGTCATATGAGAAAATGCTCTAGATTAGAAAAATGCAAATCAAAACAACTCTTAGGTACCATATCTCTCCTGTCAGATTGACTAACATGACAAAACAGGAAAATGATGAATGCTGGAGAGGATGTGGGAAAATTGGAACATTAATACGTTGTTGGTGGAGTTGTGAACTGATCCAGCCATTCTGGAGAGCAATTTGGAACTATGCCCAAAGGGCTATAAAAATGTTCATACCCTTTGACCCGGCAATACCACTTCTAGGGTTGTATCCCAAAGAGATCATACAAGTGGGAAACAGACCCGTATGTATAAAAATATTTATAGCAGCTCTTTTTGTGGTGGCAAAGAATTGGAAATCAAGGGGATGCCCATCAATTGGAGAATGGCTAAACAAATTGTGGTATATGAATATAATGGAATACTATTGTGTTATAAGAAATGAGGAGCAGATGGACTTCATCATAACCTGGAATGACATATGAACTGATGCTGAGTGAGGGGAGCAGAACCAGGAGATCATTATACACGATTACAGATACACAGTATCTGTAAGGAGTAATTTTGATAGACTTGACTCCCCTCATCAATGCAAGGTTCAAGGACAGCTCCAAAAGATTCATGATGGAAAAAGCTATGCACATCCAGAGAAAGAATTATGGAGTCTGAATGCAGATTGAGGAACTTTTTGCTCTCTTTTTTCCCTTCTTTTTTGGTTTCATTTCTCCTTTCTCATGATTCATTCCATTGGTTATAATTCTTCTTTGCAACTGGACTATTATGTAAATAAGTTCAATGTGAAGGTATATGTAGAACCTACATTGGATTAGATGCCATCTTGGGGGAAGGGGGGAAGGAGAGGGAGGGAGAGAAAATTTGGAACCCTAAAACCTATGGAACTGAGTGTTGTAAACTAAAAATAAAAAAATTATTAATAAAAAAGAAAATTGTTTGTTATTAGTTTTTGTAATGAAAACTCTCTAATTAGTCGTACTAGGGAAAAAGTATTTCATTTTGGTAATATGGAATATGTGCATATTTTATTGTTCATTCTGGTCATTACCTGAGGTGCTTTTAAAATAAAATCCATGTAAATACAATTAGGATTATTTTTAATAAGAATTCTAGGAAGTTTCACCATGTCACTGCTAAAAGCTATCTTGACATGATCTTTAGCAAGTCATATAGACAATGAAACTCCCTGTTCTCAAACAGCCACTTGTTCAAAGGTCTAATGAGTCTCTGCTTAATTGTCAGGTAGTGATGATGGGAAATGGGCAAGCTGCAGCAGTCCCTTTCATGATGACAAGAACATGTCTGAGAGCTAATTTTAGTTTGGCCTCCTTGCTGAAAGGCACGAGAAAGATCTTTGTGGAGAATTAAACAAAGCTTTGGGTTGCAAAGGAAGGCTCATGATAACTAAGAACAGGATTTAATATACAATATTCATGATAATTACTGTAATGTAGCAAAGCCTTTCATCATTTCAGAAGTCATATGTACTGGCATACATACTTCCCAGAAGAGTCACTTAAAGAGAAAAGATTAATGATTACAAGAGGGCATTCCACAGAACATGGGACAGAGGCTCTGATTAAGTTAGTGCTCAGCAGCAGAGGTCTCGTATAAGAACCCTTACATGTTTAAATTCAGCTCTATAGCTCCTGAGGAGAAGATACAAAGGAGATACCATCACTTAAATGAGTTGGTAAAGGAACTTAGCTGCAAGTATGCTCATTTCTATGAATAATTTTCCAAAGTAAATTTCCATTGGGATCTCATGCCTACATTTCAGGAAAATGTTAGCAGTATTGGGACTTCACTTAGATAATGAGTGTGTGATATTTTGTATGACACCATTTGAGGCTTGGGAAGCATGCCACATATGAATCACAGGATATTAGAACTCAAAGGGCCATCAGAAGCTGCCTAGTTCAATCTGTACCTGACCAAGAATCCCTTTGAAAAAGTGTTCACAGAATCAGATATTCAGGGTTCTGAGGGGACCTCTGAAGCCATCTGATCTGACTTGTACTTGACCAAGTATATCCTTTTCCCAAAAAATGGTCATAGAATCATAGTTGCAAAGGTCCTCATAGTCCAACCTATACCAGAGCAATAAATAAACCTATTTGCATCTACATATCAACCATCTACATATAAACCTTTCTACATTTTAAGCAAATGGAAGGAAGGCTGCATTGTACAATGGAAGGGGATCTGGCATTGGAGTCAGAAAACCCGTGACTCTCAGAAGACCAAGTGACTGCCTTTTTCTAGGCCTCATTGTTGTTCTCCATAGAATGAGGGAGTTGAACTAGATAGTCTCTAAAATCTCTTCTACCTTTAAACCTATGTATGACTTAAGTGGACATCTAGGTCCAAAGTGAGGTAGAGCCCAATGAGAACCAATGTTCTTCTGTGTGCCATTTTCCTACTTTAATAAAATCTTACAGCTGCACAGTCCTTGACAATTTTCAAATTGCTTTAATAGACTTTATCTCAACTTCCCTCCCCTCCTTCCCCCCATCTGATAGAGATTAGGGGAATTGAGGTATAAATACATTAATGGTGAGTCAATGTTTGTTTGGAAATGGCAGAAAATCTTGAAAAAATGTGAGACATTTAGAGGAGAAGGGAAGAAACCCTGGGATCATCTGATTGAGATTAGAGGTCCTGGAGTTAAGAACCCAATTAAAAAAAGGATGTTAATAGCAGTGAGGGATCATTATGACTGTACTTGACTGCTTATTGTTGTAGTAATAATAACCGACATTTAAATAGTTCTTAGAAGTTTGCAAAGCACTTTACATACATTATTGAATTTGTTGAGCCTTGCACTAACCCTGTGGGGTCATTGCTATAGGTATTATTAAACCCATTTTAGAGAAGAGGGACTTGATTTTACTTGATCATGCTCACACAGCCGGTAAGTGTCTGAGGCAGGATTTGAACACAGATCTTTCTAAACCTCTTGTGTTCCATTGGGAGGGAGAGATTCCAACAGAAGTGAAAGATAAAAGACCTTGAGGGCTAGGGATATGTTTGTTGGAGTAAATCTTTGAGAGCATGCTCCTCCTTCTTTCCCTATAGTTTAGCACATAGAATAACAGCCAAATTAAAGGAAGGAAGCAAGCATTTATTAAGCTCTTGCCATGTGATGGGTGCAAAAATGGTAGCAGAAATCAGTTAAAGATCCTTCTGGTTGGTGGCTGCCTTGGGTTGCATTTCCTCTCACACTGTAAACAGAGGAAGTGCTGGGAGATTTAAATTATTAGGAAGATACACCCACACCCACACAAATAATCATTTACTTCAGCTTACTTTGAAAGGAATATTTGGCTTTATTGGAAAAGACTGTCATGTGTTTTGTTTTCTCTCATGAAAGTGTTGCTTGTTTTACACTGGATGTTTTGGGAGTTTTTTCAAATGAAGCCTGTGAAAACCTTGCTCTATGACATGAATGAAACAGAATCAATCAATCAGAAAGTACCAGAATCAAGGAAAGTGTTTCTAAGTACCCAAGTATATAAAAATAAACACACAGAAAGAGGTTATACAACTACATCATACATTGCCAGAAACAAAAGGCCATTATAAATGGAGAACATAAAAGATGCTGTTGGTGAAATTTCATAATTTGAAAGATATTTATGTAGGGCCCTGGAGGACCCTAAAAAGCAGAAAACTGGGAACTTCAGGGATTACACATCCTGGGGTAAAAGTATTCTGTGAGTACACATCCCCTAAGATCATAACTCATAAATCCCTTATAATGCATGTGCTTTTAATTGTCAGCTAGAGCACATACAGTAAGCTCAAATAAAGACATTTAATTAAATAGTCTGTAAGAAAAGTAGGAACAATACCTTTCTTCCATAAACCTGGAGTTCACTTCCAGAAATTGTTATTCAGTCATTTCAGTTGTATCTGATGCTTCATGACCCAATTTTGGGGTTTTCTTGGCAAAGATATTGGAGTGGTTTGCCACTTCCTTCTCTAGCCCATTTTACAGATGAGGAACTGATGTAAACAGGGGTTAAGTGACTTGCCTAGAGTCGCACAGCCAGTAATGTATGAGGCCAGATTTGAACTCAGGAAAGTGATTACTGATTCTTGATTCTAAGCCCAGTGTTCCATCCACTGTGCCACCTAGCTGCCTCCACTTCTCAAATGCAGCATTCATATGAAGAGAGAACACATGCAGCTCCACACCTGGAGAGGTACATATATATAGAGCACAATGTGGCCAAGAATACACGTATACTCCATGGAAGACTGTATGCATAGGGAAAAACGTGGAACCAAGGCATATGGAGCAGCAACTCAGACCTCTGATGTTAAAGGATTGCTGCTATTTTTCTGTTATCATCTGGACTTGCTTTCCACTGGGTTGACAACGCTCACATGGTGGTCAGAAGTGAAACAAGGACACTCTCAAGGTCCCTCTTAAGAACTCTGTAACGGATTGAGTGACATGGGACACCCTGGTACAGGTCTTTGCAGCATGGCATGCCTGTATCAAAGCAGGAGCTGTGCTCTATGGGTGAAGCAGAATTGCAGTAACTCAAAAGAAACTTGGGATGCAAAAATTTAGAAACCTCTCCTCTCCAAACTCATATGGGCTATTTGTCCCCAACTTGTGGCAGAGCATTTTGAGCTCATATTGGTATGATCAGCCACAGCTGGACACACTGTACCTTGATTGCAACATAGTGATGTAACTTTGGTCCTCTGAGAATGACAGACAACAACCAACTAACCAACTAACCCATCAACCAACAAGTCTGTGCTGTGAACCGTTTCCCTGGACACATTCTCTGCTTGTAGATGATGCTGTTCTGGATGCATACAAAGCCTCTGCAAGTATTAGTCTGCTGGACACATTATCTCCATCAGATACCACTTAGTTATTTTCTTGAGCACAGCCAGCTTCTGGATTATTTGTAATCCATGGCTCTTTCTTACTCACAGAGGAGCAGACATGGCAGTGCTCTCCCTGGATTTTTAAAAATAAGTTAATTTATTTTTAGTTTTCAACATTCACTTTCATAAGTTTTAAATTTTTTCTCCCTTCCTTCTCTCCCCCCTCCCCAAGACGTCATGCAATATGATATAGGCTTTACAAATACATTCCTATTAAATATATTTTCACATTGGTCACGTTGTACAGAAGAATTAAAAGATAGGAGGAGGGACAGCTAGGTGGCACAGTGAGTAGAGCACTGGCTCTGCAGTCAGGAGGATCTGAGTTCAAATGTGACCTCAGACACTTGACACACTTACTAGCTGTGTGACCTTGGGTAACTCACTTGACCCCAATTGCCCTGCCTTCCCTCCTCAAAACAAAAACAACAAAAAAAGAAGAATGGGAGGAACTGTGAAAAAGAAAAAGAACGTAAAACAACAAAAAAGAAAATAGTCTGCTTTGCTCTGCATTCAGACTCCATAGTTCTTTCTTTGGATGTGGATGGCATTTTCCATCATGAGCATTTTGGAATTGTTTTAGGTCCTTGCATTGTTGAGAAGAGCTAAGTCTATCAAAGTCAGTCATCGTACACTGTTGCTGTTACTGTGTACAATGTTCTCCTGGTTCTGCTCACTCTACTCAGCATCAGTTAATATGTCTTTCCAGGTTTTTCTGAAGTCTGCCTGTTCATCATGTCTTATAGCACAGTAGTATTCCATTACATTCATATACCACAACTTGTTCAGCCATTCCCCAACTGATGGGCATCCCTTCAATTTCCAGTTCTTGGCCATCACAAAAAGAGCTGCTATAAATATATTTGTACATGTGGCTCCTTTTCCCATTTTTATCATCTCTTTGGGATACTGCCCTAGAAGTGGTATTGCTGGGTCAAAGGCTATGCACATCTGGATTGTTTTTTAAGAAAAGAATGAAATCTCTGGTTTTGGCCCTGGAGAATAAAACAACAAAACAAAAATAGACAAACAAAAACTTTCAACACTTTTCTCAGGTACTTCTGTCTTGTTTCTTAAGAGTCCTGGCTGTTACTGGTCTCAGGCCATGGAAGAGTTCAAAAAAGATTTGGAAAAGTAAGTTAGAGAAGTAAAGGAAAAAATTGGGAAGAGAAATGAGAATGATGCAAGAAAACCATGAAAAACAAGTCAATGACTTGCTAAAGGAGACCCCCCCAAAATACTGAAAAATACACTGAAGAAAACAACACCTTAAAAAATAGACAAACTCAAATGGCAAAAGAGCTCCAAAAAGCCAATGAGGAGAAGAATGCCTTGAAAGGCAGAATTAGCCAAATGGAAAAGGAGGTCCAAAAGACCACTGAAGAAAATACTACCTTAAAAATTAGATTGGAGCAAGTGGAAGCTAGTGACTTTATGAGAAATCAAGATATTATAAAACAGAACCAAAGAAATGAAAAAAGTGGAAGACAATGTGAAATATCTCATTGGACAAACCACTGACCTGGAAAATAGATCCAGGAGAGATAATTTAAAAATTATTGGACTACCTGAAAGCCATGATCAAAAAAAGAGCCTAGATATCATCTTTCAAGAAATTATCAAGGAGAACTGCCCTGATATTCTAGAGCCAGAGGGTAAAATAGAAATTGAAGGAATCATCGATCGCCTCCTCAGAAAGATCCCCCCCCAAAAAACTCCTAGGAATGTTGTTGCCAAATTCCAGAGTTCCCAGATCAAGGAGAAAATGGTGCAAGCAGCCAGAAAGAAACAATTTGAGTAATGTGGAAACACAATCAGAATAATACAGGATCTAGCAGCTTCTACATTAAGAGATCAAAGGGCTTGGAATATGATATTCCGGAGTTCAATGGAGCTAGGATTAAAACCAGGAATCACCTACCCAACAAAGCTGAGTGTCATGCTCCAAGGCAAAATATGGATTTTCAACAAAATAGAGGACTTTCAAGCTTTCTCAGTGAAAAGACCAGAGCTGAATAGAAAATTTGACTTTCAAACACAAGAATCAAGAGAAGCATGAAAGGTCATCAAGAAACAGAAATTGCAAGGGACTTACTAAAGTTGAACTGTTTTGTTTACATTCCTGTTTGGAAAGATGATGTGTATGATTCATGAGACCTCAGTATTAGGGTAGCTGAAGGGAATATGCATATATGTATGTGTATATATATATATATATATGTATATGTATGTGTGTGTATGTATATATATATGGGTATGTACATATGTATATGTGTATATGTATGTATGTATATGTGTGTGTATATATTGTGTGTATATGTATATATGTGTGTATATATACACACACACAGAGGGTACAGTGTGAGTTGAATATGAAGGGATGATATCTAAAAAAATAAAATCAAATTAAGGGATGAGAGAGGAATATACTGAGAGAGGGAAAAAGGGAGAGATAGAATGGGGTAAATTATCTCTCATAAAAGTGGCAAGAAAAAGCAGTTCTGTAGGAAGGGAAGAGGGGGTAGGTGAGGGGGGAATGAGTGAATCTTGTTCTCATCAGATTTGACCTCAGGAGGGAATATCATACATACTCACTTGGGTATCTTTCCCCACAGGAAAGAAGGAGGAAGAAGATAAAAAAGGGGGGATGATAGAAGGGAGGGCAGATGGGGGAGGAGGTAATCAAAAACAAACCTTTTTGAAAAGGGACAGGGTCAAGGGAGAAAACTCAATAAAGGGGGATAGGTTAGAAAGGAGCAATATATAGTTAGTCTTTCACAACAAGAGTATTGTGGAAGGGTTTTACATAATGATATACATGTGGCCTATGTTGAATTGCTTGCCTCCTTAGGGAGGGTGGGTGGGGAGGGAAGAAGGGAGAGAATTTGGAATTCAAAGTTTTAAAAACAGATATTCAAAAACAAATAAAAAAAAAGTTTTTGCATGCAACCAGGAAATAATATACACAGGCAATGGGGCATAGAAATTTATCTTGCCCTACAAGAAAGGAAGTGAAAAGGGGATTTGAGGGGAGTGGGGTGACAGAAGGGAGGGCTGACTGGGGAATGGGGCAATCAGAATATATGCCATCTTGGAGTGGGTGGGAGGGTAGAAATGGGGAGAAAATTTGTAATTCAACCTCTTGTGAAAATCAATGCTGAAAACTAAATATATTAAATAAAATTTGAAAAGAGTCCTGGCTCTTGAACCCCATCATTTCCTTGTTAGGAAACAGCCTCAGACACTAAACTCTTTAGAACAGAAATCGGAGTGCTCTTATCTAGCTGATGCCTTTGGGATTAGTCTTTTCTTCAGATTCTCCTTCTTGATTTCTTTGTATGCATCTTCCAGAGATTTCATTTGAACTTATAGTTAATATTTCTTATACTTCACAAATTTTAATCTCTGAAGGCTAGGCTATGAACCAAGTAAGGCTTTATTGGCTCAATAATCACCAAATAGCTCTGGCCTTTGGGGTATTCAAATGCCAAGACTTATCCATTCTTCCATGTAGATGAGTGGATAGAGATAAGGGTCAGACACAGGTTAAGGCCATGGAGAAAGGTAATTGCCTCTTCTACCTGTCTAACCTCGTTCATGGCTTATGAATAAGCATATACACTTGGCCCAAAGCTCAGCTCCCTTAATTCTTTTAGGATTCAACATATTGTCATTGTATAGAGAGACCTTCTCAGTGTTACAATGTTATTTGCACACACAAAATTAAATTAGAATGAATAAATGAATCTTGGCATGACATTTCTGAAAGGTTTTTAAATGCCCTTCCCACCCCAATTGGATTGTGACTTCAATTCAATTCACTGAACATTTAAATATTTCCTGTATGTTAGTACTGGGGATAGAAAAATGAAAACTGAAATGATCCCTGCCTTTAAAGAAATTATAGTTTACTTGCATGTGAGGACTAGGTCAGAGATATGTGTACAAGGCAGATTGTTGTTTTTTGTCTTTTATTCTTGAAGAGGACCATGACATCAGGAAGGTGATGCCATGACTTGCAAGTGAATCAGACTTAAGTGAGGGAGGGATGTGCAAAGTTAACAGCCTCGCTCTCTCCTCCAGAGTCATCTGGGTCCAGTGGCAAAATACAAGGTAGATATAATGAGGACAAAGGAAAGATTCAGACAAAGCACTCTGACAAATTGAGAAGAGAAAGAAAGATCATTTTCTGCTGGGTGGGATTAGGGAAGGCTTCATGGAATATGTCACAAAAGAACTTAGATGGGCCATGAAGGAAGAGAAGAGTTCCCAAGAGTGAAAATGAGGAGACATATTCCAGGGAATGTGAGAAGAGCTTTTGCAAATGCATGGAGGTAAGAGATGACATGAGAGCTAGTAAGAATAACCTGGCTGGAACATAGAATGTGTGATGTAAAGATAACTTAAATGATAGTAGAAAGTTAGGTTGAAGTCATGTTATGGAGAGGTCTTTTTCCCTTAGCAGGGGAATAACAGCATCAGACTTGTGCCTGAAAAAGATTATTTTGGCAAGAATATGAAGAGAAGTGTCTAGAAACAGGTAGCAGAGAGACTAATTAGCAAGTTATTATAAGAATCTAAGCTACAGATGATGAGGACTTGGACTCATGTAGTGACAGGGAGATGTGGTAGGATGTCGAGAGATATTTTAGAAGTAGAATCTTTAGGACTTGGAAATGAATTAAAGGTAGTGTCTTAGGGGCTTGGGAACAAATAGGGAATGACAGAGAAGAAAGAGTTAAAGATGACTGAGATTTGGAGCCTGCGTGACTAGGAGGAAGGTGATGTCTTCAACAAAAATAGGGGAATTGGGAAGAGGGACAGTTAAAGTGGTAGAGGGGAGATGAGTTCAGTCTGGGATATGTTGAGTTTTTGGTATAGCAGGATATCCCCAATGGAAATGTCTAGTGCACAATTAGAAATGTGAGACTGGTATTAAGAGGGGAGGGATTAGGGCTTGATATATATATATATATATATATATATATATATATGTATATATATATATATATATATATATATATATATATATACATATATTTGGTAGTCATCTCTGGTAAGGTGATAATTAATTCCATGGGAACCAAGGAGAGAGAGAGAAAGAGAGAGAAAGAGAGAGAGAGAGAGAGAGAGAGAGAGAGAGAGACAGAGAGACAGAGAGACAGAGAGAGAGAGAGAGAGAGAGACAGAGAGACAGAGAGACAGAGACAGAGAGACAGAGAGAGACAGAAACAGAGAGACAGAGACAGAGAGAGACAGAGAGACAGAGATAAAGAAACAGAGACATGTGCATACACATACAGAGTGAGAGAGACACAGAGACAGAGAGGGAGAGTGAGACAGAGAGAGTCAGAGAGACAGAGACAGAGACAGAGGCAGACAGACAGACAGACAGACACACATACACACAGAAACAGAGAGACAGAACAGAAGAAAGCCCAAAACAGAGAGTTGGGGCATCCCCACACGTCAGTTTAGGAAGACCTACCAACCACTTAAGAAGGTTGAGAAAGGTTTTTAAAGAATCGATATCTTCAAGATTTTGAGGAACAGAGCCAATCAACTGATTTAATTCCTCAATATTTATTGGAGGCTTACTATGTTAAGTATTACTGAGAAGTTTAATAACTCCATAGACTCCCAGAATAGTCAGCAAGTAGTTGTCACCTGGTCTGTCCCATTATTTACCTCAAAAGTTTGGGTGGGGGGATTAAAAAATAACATTTTTGTTGTGGTAGTTTCAAGTTTCAAATTAGATATAGGATGTAAACTATTTTGCAACTGGTGAAATATTAGCTAAATATAAACTATTATTATTTCTATTGATATTATTTTTTTCCATCAGATTTATTCAAGAGGACCCTGAAATCACCTAGAAATATGAACACATGATTCTTTTGGAAGTCTTTTGGAAAGGTGGCTTGCAACTTTCCTTGTTAAACACCTCCAGTTTTAGTAGGACATGTCTTAAACGTTTGAAGACACTAAAACAAACAAACAAAAACAGGGATTAAATGTCCTTTGGGAAGCAGCATGCAAAAGAGTCATTTATTCATTCTTACTTAATGTTTTGTCTTCTTTATTTTGTGTTATTGAGCTTAGCACAGCTTTCGCCCTTCCTCTGTGATCTCTTATTAGATACAATTTGTTGAACTAGTCTAATTCTATTACCGTAACTATTTCCAGTACAATGACCATCTCTGCAAAGAAAATAATTTCCAAGTCCCTATGCAACAGGCCATTGATTTGGAGATGATGATTTGGTATCAAAATTTTAGTGCTAGAAGGAAAATTAGAGATCATCTAGTGCATTTCATCTGTCTTTTGGATGTTTAAACTGAGGCCCAGAGAGATGGACAGACCCGACCAAGCACAAACAGCTAATTATTGGCAGAAACAGAATTTGAACTCAAATCTTCTGATTTCCATTCTAATATGCTTTCTCTACCATACCACATCATATTCTAAGGTAATCGAATTCCAGCAAATGCATAAGCTTTTGAAAGGTGTGTTGAAAGTCTGTTGTTAACATGAGTAATATTATATTATATTTGGAAACATTGATTTAAGGTGCAAGTAAAGTTATAGTTTAGTTTGACTTGTGTGCTTGATCTTTTTGTATTCTTTTCTGGTCTGGGAGTTACTTTGGAAAAAAATGATTCTCGGGAGAAGTGACTACCACCTTATCTATAGTTATAGTCAGAATGTTTACAAATGTTCTTTGTCAGATAAACAATATGTGGTTAAGATAGTTTTGGTGGCATTCTTAGTGGTACATTCCAACTTCCATTGCATCTTAGTCACTGGAATAGTGGGGAAATATTTCCATCTTGGCACCATATGAAATAGTTGAGTAGAGTGTGCTGACCATCCTAAGACCTTCATTATTAGGAAAAAGGTGTAGTAACAAGGCCAAGGCAACCATCCGTATAATTCTTTCACCTATCTCCAGGATGGCCAGCTAAATATTGGCTTACTGTTCTTTTCATCTTTTAAGATATTGTTAACTTGTAGACACTAGCCCTGGATAGAAACCAATATGTAGAGTGAAAGATCAAAAATAAATCCATTTTTTCACATCAGGAGAAAGTAAAAAATGACCTATTGAGTCTTCTTTTTTCATTTTTTTTTGTTGGATCTCTTACTGAGGCCTGGGAGAATACCCAAGATGGTATTGAATGATGCCTCCTGTTTAATCATGCATTTATCTGTTTACATAGAATGAATGAAATATGTACTCCCAGCTAATGAGTTATAGATATCTAAAGGTAGATTTCATTTTCTGCATATATCACAGGAGGTTTTTATGATTAGGTACAACCAAAATAACTGCAAATGTGTCAGGGCTAGAAGGATTATATTTCTTTCCAAATCTTTAGTTCTTTTTGTAAGAACAGCAATGTGAGAGATTACTGTAATCTTTAGAAGTGGTGCTTCCTCCTGGAACTCTGTTTCTCCTACAGTACATCACTTGATGGCACTTCTCATTTTTCTCTCTGTGGATACTACTTAGGTTCTCCTCCTCAAGCTTCCACTTTCCCCTCTTCATCTCTTTTGAGCTTTGTCTGCTTCCCTGGCTTTTAACTCTACAAGGAAGCTCCCAGGTTCAGTTTTCTATCTGGAAGCCCAGTATGTGATCAAACTGATAACCATTGTTACCACAAGGAAGGCAAACTCTTGATCCGTGGGTCAGGAAGACAGAATTTGTTTCCAGCGACTCTAATAAGCCCCTCTTGCTTTCTAAGCCTGGCCAGAGTAGTATCTAAGAACATTGAGAACGTGGGCTTATGGGATGATACATAGATTGACTTATCGCCCTGCTGTGGCAGCAATATAACCAGGTATGTGGTAGAGCAGCATAGATCTGGGGCTTTTCCTTTGTGTTGTGTTTATGTTATTCTATATTGGAGGTATTGTTGGAAGATAATAATGATGATGGTGAGGATGATGATGGACAACAATCAGCATTTTTCTAGAGCTTTTGGGTTTGTAATCTGCAAATATTATTTCATATTCTTACAATAACGAGATAGGTGCTTTTATTAGCCTCATTTTATGTAAGAAGAAACTGAGGCAGAGAGAGGTTAGTGACTGGCTCAGGTCATACTTCTTCAATGAGCTATAAAGTAAATTGCCTGAGGTCCCAGGCAGAGACTAGATCAAAGAATTGGGTAGTGATGGCTCTATATCCTAAGCAAGAATTGTGTATATTACAAAAGCTTTTGCACCCCTCCTTATTCTGTAGAGCAAAGCTTCTTAATTTTTTTTTAAAAATTTGTGTTATAGAACATTTGTCAGTCTGATGAAGCCTATGGACATCTTTGAAAAATAAAATTTTAAAATGTATAAAATAAAAAATACATTTGAATGCAATTATTGCATATTGAATGTAATAATTGCATTATTGAATTTAATTATATTGAAATTCAGTTATCACTGTATCTTAATTTATAGGTATAGACAAATAAGTTTGCAAATGAGCATTAAAGGTCAGAGGACTCTCACAATCATTCCTTTTCTAATCATTGGTCCCTAATCCAACTATAAAAAAGACTCATCTTAAGAATCAGGATCCCTTCACAGTCAATCTGATCCAATTTTTGAGGTAGATAAAATAATGATATCAGAATAATGTAAGTTTGTTTATTTTGGCTAGTTTAATGAGTGAAGTTGCTCAATTCTGTCGGGACCTGATTATGTGCCATTTAGTTTATTCTTCATTGTTTGGTTGCATAAAGACCAAACCTGTGTCATCTAGTCTTCGACTATACAAGAGCTCCCATGAGACTACATTTTGTTGCTGCTGTTGTTAAGTTGTTTCAGTTGTGTCCAATTCTTCATGATCCCACCTGGGGTTTTCTTGGCAAAGATGCTGGAGTGGTTTGCCATTTCCTTCTCCAGCTCAATTTACAGATAAGGAAACAGAGGCAAATAAGGTTAAGTGACTTGCCCAGGGTCACACAGCTAGTAAATGTCTGAGATCAGATTTGAATTCAGGTCTTCCGGACTCCAGTTTGAGTACTCTAGCTGATGTAATGATAATGACCACACCTACTTATAGGGATGTGAAGATCAAATGAGATAATGAGCATTTATTAAACATTTACTATGTGCCAAGTATTGGGCTATAGTACCGAGGATATAAAAAACGGAGTACTTCTTATTAGAACCTTATATTCCACTAGGGGGCTGATACAAAATGTCCATTTATAAGGAAATATGTGAGTACTTTGGGACTTTACCTGTGATTTCATTGATATAGGGACTTCCTGGTTAGGAACTTCCTCTACCAATGCATATCGACACTTTCTGCGTAACTTAGAGAATTAGAATTTCTGTGTAACTTAGATAATTTCTTAGGGACCTCACAGCTAAAGTGATTTGTTCAGGGTCAGACAGGCAGCATGTGCCAGAGGCAGGAACAGAATCTAGATCTTCCTGACTCTGAGGCCAGCTTCCTTTAGACAAATATGTATGGCATAAAACAAAGCAATTTGGGGGTGGGACACTAATAATTGGGGGAGGGGGGATCAGAAAAGGCCAACTGAATTAGATGATACTTGAGTATGGAGCCAGGGATCACAAGAGACAGAGTTGAGAAGAGAGAGAGAGAGAGAGAGAGAGAGAGAAGAAAGAGAGGGAAAGAGAGGAGAGAGAGAGGAGAGAGAGAGAGACAGAAAAAGAGAAGGAGCTCATCTTATGCGTGAAAGATAGTTTGTATGAAGACACAAATGTGTGAGATGATATATCATGTGTAGGAAATATTCATTAATATTTATTAAGTGCATGCTTTGTGCCAGGCATTGTGCTAAGCACTAGGGATACAAAAAAGAGGCAAAAGTTAGTCCTTGCCCTCAAGGAGTTTACAATCTAATGGGACAACAAATAGGCCAATTTGTTTGAATTTAGCATGAGTGAGGGGGAGTAATGTGTAAGGAGCCTGGAAAGATAGTCAGGGCTAGATTCTAAAGGACTTCAAATGCCAAATAGAGGAACTCATATGTTATACTATGGCAGCAAGGAACAGCGAAAGCTTCCTGAGATGGTCAGACCAGTGATTTGGTAATAACAATTTGACAATTGTTTGGAGGATGGATTGGAGAGGGGAGAGGCTGAGAGGAGGGGCAAGAGGAAGAAATGTATGTAGGGTGCTTTTTAGACCTTAAAGCTCTCTATTAATGTCTGCTATTATAAGAAACTGAGCCTTAGAGGATAAATGCCTTATCCAAGGTCACACTTAGTAAGGAGCAGAGCCAGACTTGAAAACCTGATGGTGTTAAAAAACGATATTTATATAGTGTTTACTATGTGCCAAGCACTGTACTAAACACTTTAGAATTATTAGCTTATTTGGTCCTCAGAACAAACCTATGAGGTAGGCAATATTATAATCCTCATTTTACAGATGAGGAAATCAAGGCAAAGAGGTTAACTGGCTTGCCAAGAATCACACAACTAATAAGCATTCAAGGTTGGATTTGAACTCAGGCCTTTCTAACTTCAGGCACAGTGCTGTATCCATTGCGTTAGTAATGTGAGGAAATGATAAATTTAAGTTAGATGTTAGTAAAAATCAAAATGTGTTTTTTTACCCATCCAAATTCCTGGACACCCTGAAATCTTTACATGGATCCTTTTGGGATCCATGAGTCCCAGGTTTAGAATCCCTGGATTACATGGTGTCTGAGTTCCTTGGCAACTCTTGAGCTTCTATGATTCTGTGACTGAATCTAGCACTCTTCCACAGTGACCACAGTCAGGAGGTCAAGATTTGAGTGCAATGGAAAGAATCTTGTTTATAAAAGAATAAAAAAAACCTGAGTTCAAAACTGGATCTTGCCACTTACTAACTGTGTGAATCAGGCAAATCTCTTAATCTCCCTGTTTTTCAGCTTTCTCATCTGTTAAAATAGGGAGCAGACTAGATGATGACTTCTAAGGTCTCTTCCAAGACTAAATCTAAGATGTCATAGACAAGAAAGTGAATGCTGAGTTTGACACTGGTGTAACCATAGGCAAATTACTTAACCTCTCAGAGCTCTGGTTTCATCATCTGGCCTGGCAGATAATATCCACAAGCTGGGGATAATGATACTCGTCCCATCTACCTTACAGAATTGCAGAGGGAAAGCATTTTGTTAATTTTAAAATGTTAGGTAAATGTGAACTATTATTCCCAATTAAACTCAGCCAGCTCTGCTTGGTGCCTTTTCTCAGCATCTTCTTACCACTCAGCACTTGTTAAGAGGATTTTCTCTAAGTATTCAAGTTCTTTTCGTGGTTATTTCTGCTGTTTCTTACATACCAAATTCCTTGATGGCAGACAATCTCTTCCATCTCTCTTTACTGGACAAATATCAGTTGATTGATTAGGTTCTAAGATGGTGTTGATTTGCATATATAATTGATCAGTTCATTGAAAATGACTAATTTGAATCCTGAAAGATAATAGAGGTTTAGAAGAGTGAGGCTAGGGATAACCTTTAGAATAAGAAACTGATGGCATTGAGGAGCTAACAGGCAAATGACGCAATAATTTTAATACCTGTTGGAAAGTTTAACATGTACCTTATGTGGCACTTTTCCTTCAAGGATTTAAGGATTTTGTTTAAAATCACAATACCTCCATGAGATAAATGAAATGTCTCTACTTAAGTAATTGAGAAACAGAGGCACACCAAAATGCAATTACTTAGCAGGAATTACTGATTTCTAGTTCATAAAATTCCAGATAAAAACAATTTTTTTGCTAGTTTGGTTTTTTATCATCTTACTATCCATGCACAGGTTAAACTTTGGTGACCCTTTGTACTTTTGCGTTGTTCCACCGTTACGTTGGATTGTTTCCCAGCATGGTGACTGAGGAGTCATCATTTAAGCTAAGAAACAAATCTAAACTGAATTTATTTTTCCATCAAAACTTATTCCTCCTCCTGACTTCCTTGTTTTTGTCTGTGGCACTGCCATTGACCGAGCCACTCATGCCTGAAACTTCAGTCATTTTTGATTCTTCCCTTTTCCTCATCTTGCACATCTGATCAGTTAACAAATCTCACAATTTTACTTCCACAGCAGTTCTCATATCCTTCCCCTACATTCACACAATTCCTGCTTTGGTCCAGAATATCATTACCTTGACTATTATAAAAACCTCCAATCAGAATTCTCTGACTTCAGTCTTGACATTCCTCTATCTGGAGTATACAGATTCTCTCTGCTCCTGTCCGAGAGGGTCCATGTATATATTTCAAGGAGTCTGTGAACTTCAATAGGAAAAAAAAAGCATCTTTTTTTTAACTAACCTTTGGTTTTCTTTGTCATCTTATGGAATTTATTATATGCATTTGAAAATCATCATTCAGAAAATGGACCTACAGGTTTCACCAGATTGCCAAAAGGGCAATCTGATACAAAAAAGATGAAAAACCTCAGTTCTAGTCTCTTCTTCTTGTTTTAGAATCCCTGGTTTTCTTTGATATGGCTCAGGCACTATTATCTGCATAAGGCTTTTCTTGGTTCCTCTGCCTGCTGTTGGCTTTTCCCCAAATTGTGTTATCTTACATCTGTTGCTTCTGATAAAAATGAGAATATTTTTGTAAAGTACTTTGCAAACCTTAAAGTGCTTTATAAATGCTAGCTATATTATTATATTATTAATATGTTTTGTATTTATTTTTCATTTATTATCTTTTCCATTAGGATATGTTTCCTGAGGGCATGGACTTGATTCCTTTTGTCTTTTTAACCATTAGGCTAGAACAGTGCCTGTAGCATAGTATGTGCTTAATAAATGTTTATTAGTTGTTGGTGAATCAGGTTAATCTTCCTTACTCACTAATTTGATTATGCCATTCCTTTACTCAAAACCCTCTAATGGCCTAGTGAATAAATTACAAATGCTTTAAAGCTGCTTATAAGGATGCACACAGTCTGAATCTATCCCTTTAAGTTTTAATTATAGCCTGCCCCAGCATACCCTATCCAACATTCCCCAAACAGAAATCTAACTCCACGTCTTCACTCTCACTGTTCCTTCTGATTGGAATGCCCACCATTCCACATCTCTGCCTTTTGAAATTCTACCCATGTTACAAGACCCATTCATAGGACAACTTTGTGCCATAAGGGCATCATTTGAAGGGATTAGGGGCATTTTACTACAGGAAAGAAAAGAGAATACATACATAGTTTTTTTTTGAGAACTTGAAGGAGGTTCAGGTTGAAGAAAAATTAGATGTGTCCTACTTATCTCTAGAGGGCAAGATTAAGAAAAATGGGCAGAAATTAAAAAGACAAATTGAGACTAGCTATACAGAACAATCCCCTAAAAATTAGCACTATCCAGAATGAATGGATTGTCTTACAAGGTGACAGTTTTCTCCTCACTGGAAGTCTCGAAGCAAAGATTGAATAAATAATTTGGTAGACTTTGGGGGAAATAATTTTTCAGGTATAAATTAGATTAGATGACTGTTGATAATCCTTCTAACTGAAATTTGTGATTATGGTACCCTGTTCAAATCGTACCCTTTTCATGAAGCTTCCCACTCCTGCCTTCATATACGCTTCCCAGTCCCTCTGTCCTGATAGGAAATTGTTTTTTTCTTTCCTAGGACATCCTATAGCTCATTCTTTGTAAATTATACAATCATCATGTTATATTTTGTACTATCACTGTTTGTGATTGGGCTTTATCTCCCTTACTAAATTATATGTTCCTTGAGGGTCGTGCCCATATATTATTCATCATCATCTATTTAAAAATGAATAATAATAGTCTATTTTCTTTTCCTTTATTATGAGCTTAAGCATCAACAAGAATGAAAATCTCAATATATGAAGAAAAGAAAAAGAAGTTTTATATATGAAATTGTGAACTTTTATTGTGTACGATTTTAATATATATTTGTGTGTATACATAGAACATAGTATGTATTATGTATGTATGTGTATCTATCTATCTATCTATCTATCTAGTAACACATTATCACTAAACTTTTACTCCTTGTTTGTCCTCCATTTGGAACTTTCTGCTTTTCTTTTCTTTGCATTTTAAAAATATTTCATTGATGGTCCTTTCTTTTCCTTTTTTCCGTCATCATCACTACCTCCCCTCCCCCCCATGGCATCTTTTACCTGGATTCTTGTAATAGCCTCCTTATCATCCTCCTTGCATGTAGGTTACTCAGTCTTCAGTTCATCCTCCAAAGCACTGCCCAGTGGTATTTTCCAAACACAGTTCTGATACTTGCTCCATAAGTTTTAAGGGTTCATTATAAAATACAAATTCCTTCTTCTCTTGGCACTCATAGCACTGAGCAACCCAGCCCCACCTAATCTTTCTAGTATGATTACATATTTTTCTACCTCATGTACTGGATGTTCCAAAACAACTGGTCTACTTCCTATACACAGCATATATAACTCCATTTCCCAAATTTGTGTCCTTGTATAGGCTGTCTCCCACACCTGGAACCTTGTCTCTCCTCACTTCCACCTCTTGGAATGTCTGCCTCTGTTCAAGTTTTAGCTTGTATGACCTCTGACAAGAGCCATCTTCTGATTTTTCCAGCTGTTAGTATTCCCTGCTTCAGAAATTTATTTTTGTTCTTTGTTGTTCAGTCATTTTCATGGTTTGATTTAGCATTTTCTTGGCAAAGAAATTGGAGTGGTTTGCCATTTCCTTCTCCAGCTCAATTTACAGATGAAGAAACTGAGGCAAATAGGGTTAAGTGACTTTCCCAAGGTCACACAGCTAGTGATTGAGGCTGGATTTGAACTCAGGAATATGTGTCTTCCTGACTCCAGGCCTGGCACTCTATCTTCTGTGACACCCAGCTGCCCTTTATTTTATTTACTTGTTACAATTATTTTATTTCTATATGTTGTTTCCTCCAAGCAGAATGCAAACTCCTTGAATGTGGGACTGTTTTGTTTTTATATCCCTAGTGCCTATAAATTGAATTGAATTATATTTTTGTATCTCCTGCAGTGTTTAGTACCAGTGCTCAGTATGCAAGACTTGCTTAATAAATGTTTATTAAATTTCAATAAGGGCAAAACTGCTGAATTTGCCTAAAGCAATTTCAATGACATTTGAATTGGAGGCAGCAATGGTATATTGGAAAGAGAACTAGATTTGGAGTCAGGGGCAGCCTCTGTCACTTGTTACTAACCTCGTCTTGGACAAATAATTTTATCCTCTCTGCTCCTCAAACTCTTCATCCATAAAATAAATAAAAATATAAATAAAATATAAAGGAAATATAAAATAAAAGGATTGGACTATATGACTTTCAAGGTCCCTTCTCTTCTGAATCCATGATTCTTTGATCTATAGTATAACTGGAAGGTCACTAGTATGAAGATGAAAGTTCAACTTATAGCTTCAACTCTGTCTATGTAACATAAGTGGGTAATCTTAGTTTCTTCTGTAAAATGGCATAATCATATTTGTGCTACATACCTCACAGGTCAATTTGTAAACCCTATGATGCTGGCTGATAGAAAAATCTGATACAATACCTAAAAATCCCAGTTTTAAACTCTAATTATCCCTTCCACATTGCAATTTTCCAATTATGGTTTCTATATATTGCAGGTCAGTATAAGAAATTAAATGGGAACTTTCTGGGAGTTTTGCGGAAGCTGCAGATGACACATGAAGGTCTAGCAGATGACATAGAAAAAGTTTGGAAACTCAGAAATGCATAAAATACATGTATAATAGTATCATATAATGTAACCTATGACCAAATACTTAATCCAAATTTTGCAATAAGGTACTGTAAATGCCCTGTAAAAGAAAAAGAAAAAAATTCAGACTTCTCTGGCATGAGGGGAGGACTGAAAAATTTTACACCAATTTTCTAGATCACAAGGGCACCATACCTCTAACCCCCAGGATGTGGAAGGATAACTATATAGTGGGTTTTTTTATTATCTTCAAATCACAGTAGTGTAGGTGCTCTGAATTTTCATAGATAATAAATTTACCATTATAAGAGAATAACTGAAAATATTCTTTGGTCTTAAGGAAAACAGGAATAGCTTTATGGGTTAATCATTACGCTGAGAGGAAATATAGCTCCCTGAGGCACAAGTTGTATCCTTCTGACTTGTATACAGTGGAATACAGTGCCTTTATGTCCAAAAAGATAAATTGTATTTTTAATAATCATGAATCATGATTAAAATAGAATTTTTTTTTACCAGAGAAACATTTAAAACTTTGTGATTGAATTTCAAGAAAGTCGTAAATAAAAGAGCAGAAAATGTAAAAGAATTGTGCTCAGCACGTAGAAATGCCTAGTAGAAAATATGGATTGCTTTTCATTTTCATCCATGTTTAAAAATTTACTGAATTGATCTATTTATGCTGAATTTTACTTCCAGATTTGCATATTGTGGAAAACAAAATTCCCATCTGCCGCCGTAAGTCACTGTTCACGATTCACTGTTGACCTTACTGAATTCATCTTTCTCATATGTTCTCTTTAGCATGGGGGCTAGCCAGGCACTACTACTGAGTGGAGGCCACAAGAGTTGGCAACTTGTATCAAACCTTGTTCTTTATCCGCTTTTGAAGTTTGCCCTGGGTCCATTGATCTGGACTTGTCTTTCCCCTCAGTCAGGAAATAACAATCTCTTTGCTTTAATTCTACTCCCACCTCAAATTCCTGGGGGGCAATTCTATTTTTGGTTCTAGTGTAAGGAATCCTCCCCAGCAAGAGGGGGGCTAGAGGGAAGGCCAACTGGGGCTAAGCACACCAAACCCAAAGCCTCTTTTATATTACAGCCCTTCAAATATTTGAAGTCAGTTATCATGTCCCCCCTAAGTCTTCTCCTCTAAAACTAATTGTCTCTCGTTCATTTAGCACATGCTGTGCAGTACAGGAGAAAAAGAAAGAAATATTAGATTTGGAGTCAAAGGACCTGGCTTTGAAACTCAGTTTTGCTATTCATTATTTGCATGACCTTGGACAAAACAATTAACCTCTCTGGGCCTCAGTTTTATTAACTATAAATGAGGGAGCTGAAATAGAAAATCCCTTTACAACTTTTTACCTTTCCATTTTTTCATTCTTCTTTGCTCCCCTTTACACACTTTACAATCCAGCTGGACTGACTGCTTGGCTGTTCTTCACAGAAAATACTCCATTTTCCTGGCTCTGGGACTTTTCAAAGGTTGTTTCTTGACCTTCAGTCATCCACCTTCTAACCTCTACATCCTGGATTCCCTGACTTCCTTTAAGACTCAAATCAAATTCTACCTTCTGCAATAGGCCTTTCCTATTAGGTACCCCCTTCTATGCTTCATTTTTGAGAGCACCTTTCATCTACTCAGTATGTATTTTTATGTAATCTAACTATCTGCATGTTGTCTCTCCCATTAGAATTCCAACTACTTTGGGACAGGGTCTGGTTTTTTTCCCCCTCATTTTCATTTCTTCGTATCTGTACCACTTAGCACAGTGCCTGGTTCATATAGTAAATACTTAAATACTTGTTGACTGACTGACTGACTGTCATTTGCAAGTTGGGTGTGGGGAAGGAACTAGCTTCTGAAGTAATTTCTAGCTCTAATGTCTTCTGAACCAATCAGTTTCGTTGTAAAGAAGACAAAGGCCCAGAGCAGTTACATGACTATCTTGAGGTTACATAATTAGTCAATGCAAAGGTGAAATTTGAACCAAGGTCTTCTGATGCCAAATCCAGCATTCCTTTCTCTGTACTTCTTTCCTCATTCTTTAAATCTTTTTTTTTTTGGAGGGGAGAAGGCAGGGCAATTGGGGTTAACTGACTTGTTCGAGGTCACATAGCTAGTGTGTCAAGTGTATGAGGCCGGATTTGAACTCAGGTCCTCCTGACTCCAGGGCTGGTGCTCTACTCACTGCACCACCTACCTGCCCCTTTTTTCATTCTTAAACTGAGCTGAAGCCAAATGTTTTGGAATGGGAAATGAAGACCCAAAGTGACTTCTAGTCTCTAAACTGGAGTGAAACTGGATCATGAGTTCAACTTACGAAAAGTGAAATGGAGTGGAGGACTACCAGGTGGCACTGAGATGTGTTCACACGGTTCATTCTTAGGATGATTTGAAGGAAACACTGTCCAGTGGAAGGAGGGCAAGCTTTGGTGTCGGGATCTAGTTTCACTTTTGTAGCAGTTCAGTTCAGAGTCCTGTGACCCATGAAGCATATTTTCACCACCCTGTTTCTGTTTTATGAATTAGCCTATACCACCCAGTCGCAGGGACTTGCCTTGCCATTTCTTGCAATTGTACCTTTCTTATTTTTATTTCTACATCTGGTCCATATGAGACCCTCACAGCAAGGCAGATGATTTTTGATGGAATGCCAACCCTGCCTTTAGAGTAAAGGGCAGAAACGCTGTAATCTGACTGATGAAATTTTACATTCACGCTGACATTTTTGTAACGGAATTGCAAGACTGTGCCCTCATTAGAGCCTCCATTAGAACATCCTATATCTTGTTCTTTTTTTTTGATGATACTAAAAGGCTTTTAATTTGTAATTTTAAATGCTGATTGATTCGGGACTGAAATTTTTGCTGACATACTGCTAGGAACTGGGTAGTGGGTTTCCTGGCTGGAGATGAATCCTCTAGGGATGTAGGAGTAGGGATAGGGAATTACCATCTGAGCTGTAACACTAAGCATTGTATCTATCAATCACTCAACTAAGCATACCACTACCACTTTGGGGGAGGACAGATGGCTCCAGCCAGGAGCAGATGCTTTATTGTATGCTGGGAATCTGGGGGCTAGAGGTGATGATGACTGAAGTAAGTACACATGTTCTGATTATAATTATTGTTGTATTTTATCATATCTTGATAATATTTGTTTTTATGTTAATATATTATGACAGCTAGGCAGCATAGCGTGGAGTCAGAAGACCTGAGTTCAAATTTACCCTCAAACACGTGCCAGCTGTGTGACCCTGGGTAAGTCACTTCACCTCTGTTTGCCTCAGTTTCCTCATCTGTAAATGAGGATGATAAAATAGCACCTAATTCCCAGGGTTATTGTGAGGATCCAACGAGATATTTGAAAATGCTTCACAAGTGTTACAGTGCTCCATAAATTCTAAAAAGAGCTGGTCTATTTGGTCCCCTCAAGGTCTAAATCTATGATTTGCTATCTTACTGAATATTACTGACAATCTCTGATCAATTGAGTAGTATTTTTCAATTCCTTCCATGACTTAAACCTCAAATTTGCCTATAAGTCCTACTGGACTGACATAGCTGATTTAAGGACCACTTTGCTGGTGCAGTGAGAATAGTATACAATCTCATTTCTGATGCATATCAGCCAAACAAGTTACTTGATCCCTCTAATATTCAATATCCTCATATATAAAATGAGAATATCAGATGTAGCACCCAATTCATGGCTTGTTATAAGAACCCTTATTGATTGTGGGACCCTACGTGAGTAACTAACCTCTCTGATCCTATTTCTCCTTCCATAAAATGGGTATAATATCATGTACCTTATACAGTTGCTGTGGTGACCAAATGAGAAATGTAGAGCGAAAGACTTTATAAATGTAAACTATTATTATTATTAATTCATGTTATTATATCTTTTCCAACAAAATTTAAATAAAAATGATTCTGGGAAAAGTTGCTATCCTACTATTATATCTATATCTAAAAATACTATATATATGCACATAGATATATATCATATATCTGAAAAACTATGTATCTTATCTTTTGTAATATATTACAACTGTGCATATATTTTTATTGCACAAGTGGATAAAACATTTAAAAAAATTAAATAAAGGTGTTAGAATGAAAGTTCATCTTCATAGGCTCATTGAAAATCCTTGGTATGGTTTCAGTAGCAAATAGGTTGTTGGGAATTATAAGTACTTTATCCTTTTACCAGGAAACTTTGATTTCTTTTTCATAAGTCCTATATTTCAAAAGCTTTACATTTTATGTAGCTTTGAGTCAATTATTTAATAGAGTGAGATCTATTTAAATTTTTGAGGCTGTGATAATGTTCTGATTCGAGTATAGTTTAATTCTCAAGGATATTTTGAGGTCTGAATATGTTATCTGATAGTTTATGAATCATAGTGCACTTCTGATATTTTTCTAAATACCCGATTGTGTCTTGGTAGTTATTTGATAGGTACTAATTTTTTTCAACCAACAGTGATATGTTGGTCAGTCTCTGGTATTTCCTTACATAATTTCTACATTTCTCAAGAAGTCTGCACTTCTTGGGGCAGCTAGGTGGCGCAGTGAGTAGAGCACTGGCCCTGGAGTCAGGAGGAACTGAGTTCAAATCTGGCCTCAGACACTTGACATACTTACTAGCTGTGTGACCTTGGGCAAGTCATTTAACCCCAATTGCCCTGCCTTCCTGCCTCAAAAAAAAATAAAAGAAGTCTGCACTTCTTCTGGATAACCCTTCTGTATTTTCTGATGTTGATGACTTGAACCTTAAATTTCTATCATAAATCCCTGTGTTTCTATAAAGAAATCTGCATGCCTTAGCTACTTGTTCAACATTAATTTGTTGACATATCATTTACTCAATTAGGTGGATATCTTTTTTGGAGAGCTTTTTGATTCCGCTCTTAGATTTTAGCCTCTTCATAGGCTCCATCTGAAAGTAAAATCTTTCACTTATATTTGACAAATTTAGTTGCTTTATAAGGTGATTTCTCCCTGTTTCTGTAAGTTTTTAATCATGTATTCTGAGAGTGTATGTCAGTATTCTTCCTCCTTTTTGATGAGGAAAGGCTAATATTTCCCTAACTTCCTGAGGGTCATGGTGCTGTGTAGGTTTTTATTCAGATACTTTCCAAATTTGTTATTGTCCATTTTTTAGTTCTAAAAGTGTACCTTAAGGCTGACACTACATAACTATTAATTTCTTTAAGCTTCTTTTTCCTTATCTTCTTTATTATAATGATAATTATTATTTATATTAGTAATGTTATGTGGTTTTGCTATAATTCAATATTTGAGCATTGCAGTGCATACTTTTTATTTTCCTTTTTCTGATTTCACTGATGGAAGAACATCTAATAATCAAAACAGAAGCAAAAGTCCACAATTTATAGTTTCAGAATTATCTGGGGACATTAAGAATTGATATGATTCACCAATGGTCAGACAGCTAATATATTTCACAAGCTCAGGACTTTAACCCAGGTCTTCATGATTTCAGTGTATACTCTCCTTTATGCTCTACCTAGCACCTAGTAAGTATTCAATGTATGTTTGTTGTTTAACTGATTGCCTGTCTGCAATATAGATAGTTGCCACTAGTAGTGATTGTGGTGGTGGTGATAGTAGTAGCAGTCATAGTAGTAGGAACAGTTGTAGCTGTCGCTGTAGTGATATCAGTAAACACTGACAGGATACTAGATCTGAGTAAATTCTACTCACATTTCAGACTTAGGCATCAGAGAAACTTCTAAACAAATACCAGCCAGTTTCACTATATCAAGAGAAGGTAATTTATTTGAGGAGGCAGGGTGTTGATTAGAAAAGTCCATGACCAATTTGATGAGTTCTCCAATCAACTTGATGAGATATTAGGGTATATAGTCTTTTGACAGGAGGTGATTGAAGGTCACATCTCCAAGAAGCATGGAAATGCCCATTTGCACCTTGCTGAGAGGATATAGAGAATTGCTTCTGATTGGTTGCCTGAGTTATAGGAAAATGGATTCTTTTCAGAGGAGCTGTCCCTGACAGGCCAACTCTCTTTCTCTTGGACTTTGAGAAACTAAACAAGTACATAGCAGAGGGGACCCACCATCTTGGACAGGTGTATGTGGAGAAATTGTGTCCATGCACAGTAGCCTTCCTGCTCCTTTTCCAGTGAAATCATAACGGTTGTTGTGAGGGTAGAAACATATGGGAGTTATGTGTGAATGTCCACAGTTCTGAGTCTACAGAGCCTAAGAATGAACTTTCCTAGGTAAAGATGATAGCATCTAAGGTAAGGAGAATTCTAAAGGAGAAGTTGTCAGAAGCAAAGCTACACTCGCAAATAGGACCTATGAGAGTATTTCAAGGACAATATTCTTGAACTTCAACTTCCTGTGTAGACATGGAGGAATTTGATTTCTCAGGCAGCATGATCCCAGAAACTAGCTAAAGGAGGCCAAAGGAGGGTGATTTGTGGGGTATCATCAGTGGTGAGGGAACCCCTATGTTTTCAAGTTCCTAAGTTTGAGAGTTCCTGAAAATTCAAGGATCATACCGTCTAAAGAAAGATTTCCTAATGCTAGAAGCTCCTGAGAGAAAGAAGGTCATTTCTATGGTTCCTCAGCAGCATATTATAAGAAAATCAATGACAATGAGTTATTTGGATAGTGTTGGACTAACGTGGCTGCTTGTTCAGTAGCACTCAGAGTATGTTGGTGTTTGGAGGGTAGTTCAAACCAGAAAGGACCACCATGAGTCTGGGAAGGATTGTATGGCACTGTGAAAAACTCATTAGAATATCATGTTTTCCATGTTTAACCATTATGAGCCTCTGTACTCCTTGTATTTTCCTATTTTTTATATTGGGATGTATCCTGAAATAATGGCTGGGGTGTTGTCATTTAAGACAAGAAACAAATCTGAGAGTGAGCAGGAGGATACATGTTTTTATCTTATTTATTTGGAACTATAGAGGTGTGATTGCATAGAAAGGACCAGGGAAATGTTTATAACTATTGTATAACATTTGCCAAAAGCCAGCACATTCATTTCTGAGCAGATAACTGTTCAGACCGGGCACTTCACCAGAAGACTGAGCTTAAAAGATTGCTTCAGGAGATACACCTGTTTTCCAAATTGAAAAGGAAAGATTTCTTTAGTTTATAGCTCTGTCTATAATTGTTCTCATTAGTTTCAGTTGTGTCCAACTCTTTGTGACCCCACTTGGGGTTTTCTTGGCAGAGATACTGCAGTAGTTTTCCATTTTCTTCTCCAGCTAATTTTACAGACAAGGAAACTAAGGCAAACAGGGTTAAGGGACTTGCCAAGGGTTACACATCTAGTAGTGTCTGAGGCCACATTTTAAGTCAGGTCTTCCTGACTCCAGACCTATCGCTGTACCTGCTGTGTGACCTAGCTGCCATAGAACCCGTTACAAGAAGAAAGATAGTCTGTTGAGAATAAGGCTATATCTTCAGACAAAGCCATTGATCATATTGACTTCCATCTCAAATAGCCCAGTCAAATTTATACAAAACAACAACAAACAAGAAGAATTTCCCTAGTTATTAGTACTCTTCCTCTTGAAACAATTTTACATTACATTTGAGGTAGCTGGCTACCCTATCAGACAGTTCAAGTTTTGGAATCTGGGAAGACCTGCGTTCAGGTCCTTTCTGTCTCCAACACATATTGTCTGTGTGGCCCTTGGCAAGTCACTTAGTCTTTCAGTGTCCCAGACAACTCTCTATGACTATATGTATCCAGACTTCAACCAGAGACTCGGGCATTTTGCATGTTACTGATGTATATGGGGGGATATGTGATATGAAATTGAAGGAGAGAATGCTGCATGTGACATGATGCTACTATGTACATACTCAAGTGGAGTTGGGACCAGAACTTCTATGGGGAAAAACGGACATGTGGTTCCATAGATACTCTTCAGGAGAGATGTGAAGAGAGATGAGAAACTAGATCCTTCTCTTTTAGTTTGAGCTGAAGATATCTCACTCCCTGCTGAAGATCTCTATCACTCATGTATTTTCTTCTATATTCTAATCTAAAGAATGCTTCCAAATTCTATTTGCTATTTTGCTTTTATAAATAGGTTTATTTGCTTTTTAGCTATTTATAAAGGTCTTTTGAATAACCAATATTTGTTGAAAAGGGGCTAAGCTGGTGAGTGTCAGCTTGGGGCTACCTTCTCCCTTAAGAGTGACCATGGAAATAGGTTTCCTTCTGAACTCAGATTTGTGCTTTCAGGCTAGAGATATCTGAAGGAAATAGACATAATTCTAGTTCATCATTCTTTTTTGAAGAGGAAAGGAGAAAAGAAGACCCGGCTACATGATGCTCCTGGGGCTTTCCTATCCGCCTCCCTCTTTTTATCCCCCAAAGCCCCAACGTAAAGTGCTGACAGCACAGGCCCTGCTTTGGCTCTCTTCCACTCCACAGAGGCCAGCCAGGTCTCAGATCACATCTATCTTGGCCACACACAAACCACAACTATACATTCAGAAAACCCATGTGGAATGCCTATATTATATATAAACTGAAGAATAGTTGCTTATCTGCTTTGATAGGAGTTGTCTATGTGAAATCACAGATTTATACTTTGCCTTTGGAGGGGAATCAAAATGACAGGGGAGCATATATTATGAGCCTGGGAGGGATGGTGGAGGATTCCATGGGAAAGAGAGACTAACTGGAATGTCAAAGGGTTCCCTAGATAGCAACTCCAATCCATTCTGGGCTAGAGTTGATGGGATGTCCTAAGGTACTTTTTGGGCAGCTTTTTATACATTCCTGAATCTCTTGCATCTTTCTCATTTTCTGTGGGGGTGAAGGAAAATAAAAGAAATATTTCTCTCTCATGTATGTACATATACATGCATATATGATATAATGTATGTATGTATATCTGTGTATAAAGACCAGGGATAGAAAAGCAAAAGTGAAAATGAAAGGAGAAGAGAGGAGAATGAAGATAGTCTTTTCTCAAAGAGCTTATATTCTTTGGTCAGAGACAATATGTGCATATGTATATTTGTGTTTATATGAATGTGCATGTTTTGGGAATAAGTAGGGAGAGTTACATTTTTCTTTTCATATTGATGACCAGGAGTATGCTAGTGCCAGTTCAAACCAGGTCTTAGGGTGTATTGTTAAATTTTCAGTGTAAACATTTCCACTTTTGGAAATCAGCAAATACTACAAATCAGGGCTTATTGTATTGTTGGTTGTGTAGAATTAAGAAAGTGATGGAGAAAATGTTAATAATGCAGATTGAACTTTGTAGTATGTCATGAGTACATTTTTTTTCCTGGAGAGCCTATTGTTAAATATTTATTAGCATGCCCCTAGCTAGAACCTATTATATATTTTTTTGCTTACAGTTTAAGAGGTCAATAGAGCTCCAGTAGGTAGGAAACTATTTCTGCCATTGTGGATAGGCACCTAGCCAACTTAAAATCTTAGCAAGTTACCTGTTTTTTTCTTTAATGCCCAGGGTCATGCAGTGAGGATTTGTCAGAGATAGAAGATAAATTCCTATCTTCTTAACTTTTAGGACATCCCTCTATCCACACTCCTCAGATGACTCTTAAGCCTAGCACCAGGTAGGGATTTAATAAAGGTTTGTTTAATTAAATTTGACAATAACTAAACCAATTTTTTAAAAAATGAATTGACCAGTCTGGCAAATAAAATGATATAATTAAAAAAAATCAAAGTGAAGAAAGAGTTAAAAAAATAGAAAAATCAAAGGGAAAATAAGAAAGGAAATATTGACCTGTGCTGCTAGAGCCTATCTGGGACATTGGAGTGCCACTTCAGTAGCCTAGGTTACAAGGTAGAAGCTTTTCCTTTTGGAGGGAAATTGTCTTTCCCTCAAAGCCTTGATAGCCCCCTGATGGTTTGGAGGAGGAAAAAAAGTTATTTTTGAGGAACATATTCTTTAGTAAGTTATTCTTGTTTGGTCATTTTCAGTCATGTCTGACTCTTTGTGATCCCATTTGGGGTTTTCTTGGCAAAGATATTGGAGTGGTTTTTTATTTCTCTCTTCAACTTATTTTATAGATGAAGGAACTGAGGTAAACAAGGTTAAGTGACTTGCCCAGGGTCACACAGCTAGTGAGTGTCTAAGGCTGCATTTGAACTCAGGAAGATGAGTCTTCCTGACTCTAGGCCTGGGGCTCTAGCTGCCCCTCTTTAGTAAAACCTTTTTGTAGTATGTCTTACTTTGTGGATTAGGGAGTATGGATGATGATAAGTCAAACATTCATGAATCACGTATTACATATACATCATTGTACCAAGCCCTTATGGGAGTACAAAATTCATTTCTGCAAACCTTGAAGTACTACAAAAATGTAAGTTATTATTACTGCTATTACCCCTATCTTTAAGGAGATTACAGTCTACTAGGAGGATGAGCAGATCATTGCAATACACATTAATACATTATACATGCACCAGAAAATTGCAAAATAAAATACTGCTGGAAGTTGTAAAGGACTTTAGTAACTTCCCTACCCACATAAACAAAAAAGCTGCTAGGGAGGCTCAAATCCTCTGAGTCATCCAGTAAGTAAGGCTCACCATGATTGCTGAAAGCTTCTTTTTCTATCCAACAAATCAACTAGTCACCATTTTCTGAGGTCTTCCTTCCCCCACCCCCAAGAATGAAATAATATCAACCTCTAAATGCCAGGTCTGGGCTCCCTACTTCTTTACCCCAAACCTGGTTTTGTTTGGACCAGATGAGAATGTTGCTAAACCACCAGGTTTTATTATTTTGGGTGCCTGCTTTCACCAGGGGCCCCAGCAGACCTGACCTGCCTCCATATTCCTCAGTTTCCCTTCTTATTGTAAAATAAACCTGGGTTGTTTTATTTGCTTTTTGTCCATGCTCTGTATTGTGGTGCTCCATGCTTTCTTGTTCTGTACTCTGGCATTCTGAATCTCACACGAACCACATTAAGACAAAAGTTTAAAAGGTAAGATCATTTCTAGCTGTAGGGATCAGGATTTTAACACAACATGAAGAATATATACCCTCTAAAGACAAAAAATCCTGCCTCAACACTTAGTCTCTATGGCATTATGGGCTAGGACAACTCCATTTTCAATGCCATGCTTTACTCTTATTAGCAAATCCAGCCTTGGCTCACTGGGAGTAACTATCAGTCAAGAAATGTTTATTAAGGGCCTAGTATGTGCCAGGTATGGGTGATAAGTGCTGGGTATACAAAAAATATCAAAAGACATGCCCTGTTCTTAAGGAGCTCAGTCTAATGGGAAAGATGACATGTAAACAACTGTGTACAACCAAAGCATAGGCAGGATAAATTGAAGATCATCAACAGGGGGAAAGCACTAGAATTAAGCAGGGTTAGGAAAGGTTTCCTGTAGAATGTGGGCTCTTAGGGAGATTTGGAAGTGTATCAGTAAGGCAATAATAACCATGTAGATGATAATTGTCAAAATGCCCATGTAGTTCTGCATCACAAAGTATATGAGACTCTCCATGTAGAAGGTAGAAGAAGTAAACCATTTATTCAGACACCAGAGAACCATATCCCACAACCAAATGTTCAGCTCCCACAGCCAGTTAACCTACTTCATCATAGCAGCAAGGAACCCAAAACACGACATCACAACATGGAGCTTCTCCATCCCCAAAACCTCTCTGACTCCCTGCTGGGGTCTTCCCACTCACAGTACAGCTAAGTCACAGCCTGTTCAGTTCTAACTATCATGAAGGTGGCCATTAGCAGTCATCAGCAGCCATAACTGCTCTCTCTCAGCATTTCCTGTGATGTAACTTCCTGTCAGGAAGCTCCTCCCATCTCATATGCCTTAGGCTTCCTGTGATGTAAGCAGGTCACATGACCTATTAATGGGTGGGAAAGATCTTCAAATCTAAGTTGCTACTACAGGAAGAAACCAGGAAAGCCAAGGGGAAGAGACAAGGAGGGAAAATCTTCCAGCCATGGGGGACAGCCAAGAAAAATACCTGGAGTTGTGATATAGAATGTCTTGTTCTAGGAACAACAAGGAGGCAAATGTCATTAGATTGTACATGGTCAGGGGTGGGGTGGGGAAGGGAAGAAGGCAGATACCTCACAGGGAAAATTTATCTTCGTAGTCTATAGCATTTAAGGAAGGGTAAAATCAAGTTCCTAGCCTGGATTATTAGCAAGAAGGCATTAGGCAGAAAATCAGGGATCACAACCAGTTGTTCCTAGTCATTATCTGGGGAATAGGAGATATAATCTAAATTCAAAGAAAACAAAGCTCAAGGCTGGTTCTTCTATGGAATTCTATGGAAGTGAAGGCACAGTTCAGTAGAGTTTATACTTAAACCGTAGTAGGACTTGATCATTTGAAAATTTACAATCCAGTGTTTGCTTTAGTCAAGGTCTGCTAACATAGCATAACAAGATCCATACATTTCTCCCCTCCCCAAACTCAGGGGATTTCCCCAGGATTCAAAGGCAAGGCTTATGTAGGCATTGGTGCAATGGTTGAACAAATTTGGACTTCTGTCTTGTGTGAACTTCTCATCCATATCCTTCTCAATACACCAAGTGATATTCTTGACTGTGTCTCCATTGGGAATATACACTCTGCCACACCTCCAATTTCTCCCGATCATCCATATATGTGCTAGGGAAAACAGTAGTTGGCATAGATGCCAAATCAAGTCCTCATGGACCTTCTCAAACAGGCACCAGATTGTATCAAACTGAAGGCAGTGGTTTCAGTGGGAAGGTCACCACATCTTTTGCCTTATGTAACCAAGAAGGAGGGACAAACAGTCCTATCCTCTAGTATCAGTCATAGCTAGTCAAACTGGAGCTGCTTTATAGATCACCATTCCTTTCTCCCTATTTATTAATGCCAGTTTTCCAGGAGCAGTCATTAGTTCACTTTTAGGTGAGAGGCAGAGTGGTGTAGTGAAGAGGGCACTGGAGCTGAAATTAGGAAAATCTGGCTCCAAATCCTATATTTAGATCTGTGATTCTAGGGAGGTCACTTAGCTTAGCTAGGTCTCAGTTTTCTCATCTGTAAAATGAGAGAGTTGGATTTGATGGTCAATATTTCTAATTGAGGACTGAGAAGCCATTGTGTTTTCCAGTATACTATCAAAGAAGCATAAGGTTGAATTCTCTGAAGAAGTTCATGTATACTCTGTCAAACCGTAAGTTGGAAATCCCAGATAACAATGTTGAATTGGGCAAAGGATAGAGCTCACTGAGTCAATCACTCATAGGCTTGGCTTCTGAACTCACTAAGCATGCTTAATGATGTTCCAGTGGTTTTTTCCCCTGGGCTGTGTTGTGCTTTATTGACAAGGGCTTATGAGAGAAGAAGGTAAAAGACAAATTGGTCATTCTAGAAGACTAATATTCTATGGCTGCATTTGGAGATGTCCAATTGTAGTATGAAAGGGTAGCATTGATCCAAGCAGGTCAAGAATATATCAGCAAAGTTGCTCTTGGAAGGAGTGACTTTTTTTTTCTTTTGGAAGGGCTTTTGAATGGGGGATGACTACAATCACTTGGGAGGTTAAGTTCCTGGAGAAAGGAGATTAGGAAAGCTAATACAATTAAAAATCTGATAGTAGTGCAGTTTGAAAATTCCAGGAATTAATGTGGAATGTTAAAATTGTCTGGTATCCCCCACAATAAAACCACATCCACTTTCTAGGATACCATTCCATACTCAATTTTCCATGATAGGCCCTTAAGAACTCTATATGCCATTCTGCCCAAATTGTATTCTTTCCTTTGGATTCGTAGGTGATGTACTTAGAGATGTCACTTTACTCCCTAACAATTCTATTTAGCATTGACTGACTAAGATACTCTATCACCCAGCTATATAAAGACTCAATTGGTCACACAACATTCATTTATAAGGTATCCATGATGTGCCAGGAACTGTGCTAAGTACTTGGGGTGCAAAGATACATATGGGGTTGTTTCTGCCTTCAAAGAGCTTACATTATTCCCAAGGTATACAACATATTTAGAGATATATGTGCTATTTATATACACATACACAGAATAAGAACCTTGGTGGGGGACACTAATAAATGAGGAATCAGGAAAAGATTCGTACAGGGGGTGGCATTTGATCTCCTCTTTAGATGGAGCCAGGGATTCCAAGAGGTGGAAATAAGGAGGCAGAGTACTCTGGGTAAAGGGGACAGTCTGTGCAAAGACACAGAGGCTGGAGGTATAATGTTGTGTACTTGGAACAGACGGTTGACTAGTTTGGCTGCAGTATAGAGTATAGGAGGGGGGGGGGAATAATGTATAATCATCCTAGAAAAATAGATTGGAGTCAGATTGTGAAAGGCTTTAAATGCCAAACAGAGAAGTTGGCCTCTGTTTTGTTATAGAGGAAATGAGGAGCCTCTGTAACTTTCGGAGTGGGGGTGGGGGGACCGACTCTAAGATTGACCTTGTTTTTCATTATATCGTCTAAAGGACATGATTTGATATTCAAACTACCCCATAGCAGGTCTGGAGCACTATCTTTTGTGCAGCCTTAGAAAAAGGTATACAAAAGTAGTTCTAAGTGCTTCTTCAGATACATTTTGACGAACACTATAGCCTACCACAATTGGTAGAACACAAGTGATTAAAAGAAAAGCTACCAGTGCCAAATGACAATTATGTGCAGTTTTCTACTCTTCTATGTAATGCAGAAAACACTTTATATGCATTAAAATGCTATCTAAGTAAGTTATTCTTTTTTATGAAGAGTACATAGGCCCTGAAAGCAGAGGTGGAAGCTTGGATCAATTGTTGTAAGCTGGTATTGGAAAATTTCATAGGGTATGGGCTCTGTTCTGGTAGCTACAAGCACCCTTGCGAGGAGGGAGTCCCTGAAAAGTAATCAGTTGTATAATCAGAATGCACAGTAGGAATCTAATACATGTGTTTCGAATTGAATTTTAAATGTGGAGGTAGGGGTTTCAAACAGAACGATATAGGTCTGGAAGAGAGATGTGGGTCTGATAATACCCCGTCTGTTTCTATGACTGAGAGTGCTTTGGTGGTTGAGTTGTTTCCTCTCCCCTATAGTTATGTATTGATATTGGATCTCCCTTTTCTCCTCAAACTTTGTGATCCCCATGTGGTCTGGTATATTTTGCCATCTGATCCATCATGTTGTTGTCTCCACTGGATCCTCTCCAAAAAACCGATATTCTCTTCCAGTTCAAGACCACATTTATACCAAGATCATGTTTCTAGTTGTGGCTGTGTAGATATCACTGATGGGGTATCGACAAAGGTATGTGTACTGGATGTGTACCCAGGCATATCACAAATTCTCCAAAAAAATTGGTATTTTTGTTTCATTTTTAAAGTTTATAGCTTAAAAATAAAGCTTAGTTGTTATTTTATGAAGTTTGCTTAAATATCACTTTAAAGTTTAGTTTCCTTGATGAATATATTCATATTCTTCATAATGAATATTCAACAAAGCTTTGCTTTAAAAATAAAGAAATTAAGTTACCTGGGTACAAACCTATCGTTGTTGATAATAATGGACCATTGACCTAATCAGCCAAAAGAGACTATTTCTTAGTTTGCTTAGGCCATTTCTTTTACTTTATACCTTATGCCTAAACCTCAGGAACTCTCTCCCTCCTCTTCTCTGACTCCTCATTTCCTTCAAGTTTCACCTAATGGCCTACCTTCTACTAGAAGCCTATCCCACTCCTATTTAATTTTACCACCTTCCCTCTGAGATTATCCGCAATTTAACACATGCATACATATATATTTATATCTATTTCTATATTATATATTGTAAGAAATAGGAGGAGGAGTTTTGTTTCCACAGAACTAAAGGTGTACTTCCCCCTCCTCCCCTACCCCAGCTTTAGCAGAAACCAGGCCTCAAGGTCGGTCAGGTGTTTTAACAACCCAGCTAGCAGCTTCTGTGGGGGCGTAAGATGCACCCAGGACGCTGCCGGGATCCCGGAAAAGCACAGGTTCTTTTTATCTGCTTAAACAAGGAAAGCACGGTGAAGGGGTTGATCAGCTTACTTTAATCCAGCATTCAGTTAGCATACAGACAACAATCATTTAGTTCAGGGGAAAACGCCAGCATTCAGTTAGCATTCAGTTAGTTCAGGGGAGCATACAGACAAGCATCAAGAGACAGACCAAATACAGATTCATTGACTTACTTCAGGGGAAAAAACCAGCACCCTGAGGTTCAAAACATTCATTTAGTTCAGGTGAAAAAACAAACCAGCACCCCGAACCTCAAAACCAAAATACAAACAAATTACATATATCAACAGACAGACCCAATACAATTCATAGTTACTAACATCTGGGCTCGGCCCAAGAGCAAGGGCTGGCCCAGAGTCACGCTTGCTTGCCACTGCTCCCACACCAACCGGAAAAGGAAAAAAAAAGCTTCAAGCTGTCCTCTCCCCTCTTATAGAGTTTTTGACATCATCAAGCACTGCCTGAATGACCAGGGCCGATTGGTTCTTGACTTGGCCCCTCCCCCTAGCGTAGACCAGGTTCTGGAGCTAACACCTCCCCTCAGCCAGCCCCATGACTCATCACACAGGAAGTTCTCTGATTCCTGGAATGCTCTTTGGGCTTCCTGCCCTGGAAGAGCAAGCCACAGTGTCCAGAAGCTCAATGAGGTAAGCTGAGTCATTCAAAGAAAACAAAGGCCATTCTGGTTACATCAGGTGAGAGGTCAGAGGCTTGTACGCATGCACATGCTTTTTGAGAAGGTAGTCAGGGGAACTAGAGAGGCCAAACTGGTTGAACCAGTTCAAGCTTATCTAGGGTCTAGTCTTGGTCAAGAGTCCAGGCCCACTGTTTTGCATAATTTGCATATGTTAAAGAGGGAAGGTAGGGGAAGTAAAAGAATGTAGATTAATCCTAAACTAAGATGAGGAAAATCTAATTAACTTCACTTTTGCTTCTGTATCCTTATTATCCTACCTATATAAACTGTATAACCTAGGAAAACTATGTAAAAAGTAAAGAATGTAAAGCAACCATAACTCTAGCAGGAGTGGAGGGAATGGTTGCTCCCCCCTCCCCCCTCTGCCCCAGGATGTATCATTGTGAGTGTTCCAGCAAGCACTACACCAGCCACCTGCTCTCTTGAGGAGCGTAATAAATGCCTTCCTCTGCCCACTCTGGTCCTGAGTTCTTTGGGTGAGAATGGGCAAATCACATGGATCTTCCCAAGGTCATGCAACCAGGAAATCAACGAGCAATGGAAGCTCATCTTGGGCTGACTTCCTGACCCGGCCTTGGGGAGTCCTGTGATCCCGACTGCAGTGCTAAGAGGGCTACCACTCAGGATTCCCCTGGGGAACCCTGTGGTCTGCACAGCCTTCTTAAGGGGCCATAACATGGGTCCTCCTTAGGGTCTGACCCCTAGGGAGCCCTGTGATCCCCACAGATTAAGGCGGGGCTACCACTTGATCTTCCTCTGGAAGTCCTGTGGTCCGCACAGCCTTCCCTAGGGATTATCACAGGGTTCTTCCTCTGGACTTTGGCCCTGCCTAGGAAGTCCAGTGATCCCCAAAACCACATTTTTCACAATTTGGGGAAGTCCAGTGATCTCCAAAACTGTGTTTCTCACAATTTGGGGAAGTCCAGTGATCTCCAAAACTGTGTTTCTCACATATATGTATGTATCTGCATGTACTTATGCATGTATATAGTTGTTTGGATGTTGTCTCTCCCATTCAACTGTGAGCTACTTGAGAGCAAGGATTTTTTTTTACCTCTAATGTTTTCGTACCTCTGATGTTTAGCATATAGTAGGTGCTTAATAAATGCTTTTTGACTTGATTCTGTGAAAAGGGATATATTAAACTTAAGATTTTCATGTCAGTGATTAAAGTCTCTCCCACTCTCCCCACACACTCTCCTTACCATATTCTATAAAAAGAGATGTCAAGTTCTAGTTGCTATCATAAGGAGGACTGCTAGGCTTGTGTTTCAAGACTTTTTCCCTCTAGAATTAACTTTGAGATGCAAAGGAAGTGGAATATCCTTTAGTCAATTTTACTGAGTCATTTTACAAAGATGATAATGAGGCCTAGAGAGCTTAAATTACTTATCCAGTGCATTAAATTACTTATCCAATGCCCATTTAATGGCAAGAATGGGATTAGAGGCTGACTACATTCCCATTCTTCTTTCTACTACTGCTCATGTTTCTTCGGAGCAATGTGTTTGGATTGACTCCTATTTTTGTATGGCTGAACAGAGCTAGAGAAAGTCCTGCAAACCGAGCTTACTGGATAGATAACAAATTCATATTCTCCAATCGCAATTAAGCCCTCACTGCAACAAGGCAATCCTTTTACTCCTGCTTAATTGATTCTCTGTTCTTCTACCAATAGTAGCTGCTCCATACCTTCTCTTCTCTCCTCAGCCCTTATATACCACTCATCTCCTTACTCTCTCAGCTGAGGTGGCCATTTCCCATCATCCTGATCTATAGCTTGCCACTGGACCCAGATTGCTCTGAAGGAGAAAGTGAGGCTGGTGACTTTGTACAGCTCTCCCTCTAAATCCAATTCATTTGCAAGTCATGGCATCACCTTCCTGACATCATGGTCCTCTTCGAGAATGAAGGACAAACAACAACTTGTGAGTAGTATGGAGGTGCCCCACTGGGGACCCAACTGACCAGTTCCAGCTGAGTAACACAGCTTCTTCCTTCTTTTTCCCCTCCCCTCCTCCCCTCCCCCTCCCTTCCCTTTCCCTCCTCTCCGCTCTCCTCCCCTCTCTTCTTTTCTTTCAGGAGGTTATCAGTGGATTCTTTTAATTTCTATTTTGCCCTCTAGTTCTAGGCTATCTGGGTAGTTTTCCTTGATAATTTCTTGAAATTCGACATCTAGGCTTCTTGTTTCTGATTGTGGCTTTCAGGTAGTCCAATAATTCTTAAATTCTTTGTACATTTTTCCAATGAAATATTAATCATTAGTTTCCACCTGCTCATTTCTAATTGTTAAGGAATTATTTTCTCCAGTGAGCTTTTGTATTTCCTTTTCTATTTGTCCTATTCTGCTTTTTTAAGGAGTTCTTTTTTCAGTGAATTTTTGTGCCTTTAAAAAAACCCATTAGGCCTATTCTGTTTTTTAACATGTTATTTTCTTAATTTTTGTGACTCTTTTACCTATTTGTTAGTGCTTGCTTAATAATTTTCTTTAATCATCCATTTTTTCCTATACCTCCCTTGTCTCATTCTTTAACTCTTCTAGAAATTCTTGTTGGGCTTGTATCCTATTAGCATTGGTCTTTGAGGCTTTGGTTAAAGCTGTTTTCACATTGTTGGGTTTTTTTTGGTCTTGGTCATCCCTGCCACTGCAGTAGCTTTTTTATGTTCAATGACTTCTTCCTAACAACAACAAGAAGAAGTCATTGATCATAAATAGCGTCTTCTTCTTCTTCTTCTTCTTCTTCTTCTTCTTCTTCTTCTTCTTCTTCTTCTTCTTCCTCCTCCTCCTCCTCCTCCTGCTCTTCCTCCTCCTCCTCCTCTTCAATTTTTCCACTCCAGTTCTTAACTTTATGTTAAAGTTGGGCTTTGTTGCCTGGGGGTGAGGAGGCATAGTCCCAAGCTTCACACTTTTTTGAAATGCTATATTCAGAGCTAGTTCTGGGGCTTGCAAGTTTTTGGTGCTTCCAAGATGGTGTGATCCAGGGAGAAGTATGGTCACTGCTCTCCTAGTCTTTACCCAGGAAGGGCCCCTTCTTCCCTCTAGCCACAGGCACTAATGTTTCTCTTGGATCTAGTACTGTGACCAGGTCCTATGCTCCCTTGAGACTGACCACCGGCATTCCTCTCTGCCCTGGAACTCAGACCCAGAAATATGTGTAGGCAATACGGTAGTCAATCAGCTCCAGTTGCACCTAGTGCAAGCAAAGGGTCCTCTGCAATATTTTTTCTGACCAATTGTGTGACCCACTTACTCTCTCTGGACAGAGAACTTCCAAAGCTGCTGCTGTTTCTGTCCCACTCCTGATACTACCACCAAGTGTGCTCTCCACCCTGGTATCACAGAGCTCTCTTGCTGTCCTCCTGAGTTGTTGCAGACTGGAAAAATGTCTCCCGCTGACTTTTTGTTGGCTCTGTTTCTTGAGCTGTTAGTTTAAAGTTATTTGGAGAGGAATATTGGAAGAGTTTGGCTAGGTTGCTGCTTCTAATCTGCCATCTTGGCTCTGCCCCCCTTCACTCTGAGAAAGTGTCTTAAAAAAGAAATTTACCTCCTTAATTACCTATAATTGATTAAATTAATTGAATCATTATTATTTGCAAGTCAATTATGTCACCCAACACGTGCACAGGGATATTTTTAGAGAATAATAAAACATCTACATATTACTCACTAAAAATAATTACATTTTAGCGAGAGTAAAAGGGTTTTAAGTGGTATAAGATAAAATAAATTTAAAACTTTGGGTTTTTAAAAAAGTTATATTCTCTTTTCTTTAAGGCCTATTTTAATATGTTTAATAATGTATATGTCACTAATTCAACATGCATATATTAGGCCCTATCAGGTGCCAGGCACTGGACTAAGGGGTGCCAATGCAAATACAAACATAAACAAAGGCAATCTCTGCCCTCAATGAGTTCACATTCTAAAAGGGAAAGACAACTCAAAAAGGAAGCTAAAAAGCAGGGATGGAACAGGGTGGATGATGGTATTTGGCATAGGGTCAAGGTAAAAAAAAAGTCAGGGAGAGTCAGAAGTACAGCCTGGAGAGAAACATAAGCATGAATGGTTCAAATGTCCTTCTTAAAATGGAGGTTCTGGGAGGAACCAGCCAATCAAAGGGAGAGGTCATAGGGCAGGAGGGTACATCTAGCACAGGAATGGAAGATGACAGGTTCCCCACTCCTCATCTAGTGTGAGAAGTATAGTTGTTGAGTTTATTTCCAGGGTTAAGGAGTTACTGTTGCATAATAAAGAAAGCCTGGGGCAGGAGTGGGGAACCTGTGGCCATGAGGCCCCATGTGGCCCTCTAGGTCCTCAAGTGAGACCCTTTGGTTGAATCCAAACTTCACAGAACAAATCCCCTTAATAAAAGGATTTGTTCTATAAAACTTAGACTCAGTCAAAAAGGCAAAGCCAAGGACCTAGATGGCCACATGTGGCCTCGAAGCCACAGGTTCCCCACCCCTGGGGGAGTCAAGAATGCAGCCTAGAGAAATGAAGATTATAATATATTAGTATAAAATTACATGTATATGTTTTTTACTCTTTTGAGCCTAAGTTTTTTTTCATTTGTAAAATGAAGAGATTGACTAGATTTCAGAGTGTAGGTTTTCAATTGTTCAAGCTTTTATTGCTGAAAAACCTTCAGTTAGTACAAAGGAATGAATGATACAACTTATTGAATATACTATATTCACTTCTCACTTTGGGTTTTGTAGCTATCATTGTGGCAGCTAGAAAAGAAAGTTCATAGAGCCCTTTCACAAATTTTTGAACTGGAAGGAGCCAGTATTTTATCTAGTCCACCCCACTTCATTTTAGAGATCAGGGGAATGAGATCCAGGGTGGGGAAGGCACTTGTCCAAATCTATTTTTCTCCTCAGTCAAAATGGAAGAAAGTTTAGCTTTCCTCAGAGGAAGGGAAAAATACCTTCTTCACAAAGTTTTTTCACTGAATTGTGCAAAATTTTACTCCATGTGGTGTGTGATGCTCCCTTACCTTCTGTAACCACTGTTTCATTGATCACAACATAGATGTTTATCTTATAGTTTTTTTTAAGGTCTGAATCTGTAATTTCATTAGTATGTAGAGGTTGCATTGGGGAATGTCCTTTCACCTAAGCAAATCCGACATATTTTGGTAACATATAGTCTTAGAGAATTGTCTGGGGCACCGAGATGCCAAGTGACTTGCCCAGAGCCATCCAACTATATGTATCTGGAGGAAGACTTGAATGCTGGTCTTCCTGGATATAAGACAAGCTCTTCAGCCACTATAACATGCCACTGTGTGTATATTTTCTAATTGGTGTATCTGCCTGTATCTGACTCCAAGTGTGGCCTTCTAGCCACTACACTAGATTGCTACTCCGCAGGAGGGTTACAAGACTCAGTTACTTCATCTCTGTTAAATGTTTAAAGTGGTGGTGGTGGTGGTGAGGTCTTTATGGGGTTCCCAAACTTATTTGTTTTAAATATTTTGATGATGATATTTCAATATAATTGATTTCCTTTGTGATCATATATATTTTATTTTATGTATTTAAAATCCTTGGGGCAGCTAGGGGGTACAGTAGGTAGAGCACTAGCCCTAGAGTCAGGAGGACTTGAGTTAAAATCCTCAGACTCTTACTAGCTGTGTGAACCTGGGCAAGTCACTTAACTCCAATTGCCTCAAAAAACCCCTTTTTCTGAGGAGGGGTCCAAATATTTTACTAGATGGCCAAAGGGATCCATGACACAAAAATGGTTAAAAACCCCTGCTCTAGGCATCCTTACATGAGAGCCTATAATCTTCATACTTTGCATATTTAAAAATTTCAATATATGCAAAGTACAGTGGAAAGAAGTTGATATGAATAAGGCAAATAAGACAAAATCATTAAAAAAACCCTCTTGCCAATTTTTTCTTGCTGCAATCCCATATATACAAAGTTCCTAGGTCCCAATGAGGGGGTTTAGATCCTAAATACAGGATAACAAAGTAGATGGTTTTATAATTAGAACCCATTGATTTTCACCTTTGGTCCTCGTAGATTTTCTAAGTAGAAAACTGGTAGGGAAACACAAACAAAAATAATATTTTGGGCAGCCAAAGTTCAAGGTAGTTTAGATGAAAACTGAAAATAGAGCTTTGACAAAGCAGAAGTGAATTTTTAAATGAGTCTAAGACCATTGTAAAACCATACTGATGTTTTGAATCTTAAATTCTATTTTAAGGTTGGGTAATGGCTTAGTGTTTTACGAGCTTGGGCCATGTTGTCTGCACTGTCTCTTTAATCTTAACTTCGCCTCAAGCCAAAATAAATCTTAATGTTGTAAACTATATGGTAACATAACTGCCTAGTTCGGTAGCTAACATGTCCCCCACTAAATGTCACTAATATCTTTCTGTGGCAAAAAAAGAAAGAAAGAATAAAGGGGAAGATACTTTCCTTTGCGTGTGAAAGTTAAATGTGTGCTATGATAGAATGACATTAGGGATGAAGGCTATTGCAGTTTCTCCTTTGACTTCTTTTTTTATTCCAATATCAATAAGAAACATGAAATACTGAATTTCAATAAAGTCTTGACTTTAAGCGTTCCCTTGCCTTGCCTTACCCTCCTTTCCCTTCCCATCTTCTTATACTTTTCTCCAGTAAAGAAAATTAAGAGATGTTGGTATTTCATTGTTATTATTTTAAAGGCTTTTAAAGCAGTTCACTCTATTGTAGAAACCAAAGAGTGAGGATACAATAAAAGGACATTCTGATGCTCTTGATGAGTGGAAGTCAGACTATATCCGATGGAAATGAAAGAACTAGTGGTTGGGATTTCTGAGCTATTATTGTCACTGATCTGTGAAAGACAGGAAAGAGGAGAGGCACCTAAGAACAAGCAAAAGGGAGGGGGGAGAGTGATACAGAGAAAGAGAGAGAGAGAGAGAGAGAGAGAGAGAGAGAGATACAGAGAGAGAGAGAGAGAGAGAGAGAGAGAGAGAGAGAGAGAGATACAGAGAAAGAGAGAGAGAGAGAGAGAGAGAGAGAGAGAGAGAGAGAGAGAGAGAGAGAGATACAGAGAGAGAGAGAGAGAGATACAGAGAGAGAGAGAGAGAGAGGGAGATACAGAGAGAGAGAGAGAGATTTAGAATTAGCATTCTATAGACCTGTGAGCTTGACTTCAATTCCTTGCAGAATTATAGAATGTGATATTTATCAATTAATTAATAAGCATTTAAGTGCCTACTATGTGCCTGGACATTCTAGGCCCTGGGATTCAAAGACATATACAAAATCCTGATCTCCAGAATTTACATTGTGACATTAAAATAGTATCCAGGTCCAGAAAAGAAAGTAATGTTGAGAAACAATTAATCAATAATGAGGACTTCATCAAGAAAAGGTTCTGCCGGACTAACCTCATTTCCTTTTATTGACAGGATGGAGTGGGGGAGGGGAGGGAAGGGAAGGGAGTAAGCATTTATACAGCACCTACTACATGCCAGGCACTGTGCTAAATGCTTAACAAATATCATCTCTTGACTTGATCCTCAAAACAACCCACAAGGTAGGTGCTATTGTCATCCTCATTGCGTAGTTGATGAAACAGAGGCAAACAGATTAAGTGACTTGCCCATAGTCACCTAGCTAGTAAGCATCAGAGGCCAGATTTGAAGTCAGGTCTTCCTGATTCTAGACTCAGCACTACAAACACTGTAACATAGCTGCCTCAGAATTGTTTACAAGGACTGGTAAATCAGAGTAATTCTATAGATATGCTTAATTAAATTTGAGCAATATATGTGACAAAGTTTCTCATGTCTTTCTCAAGGAAAAAATATTAAAAGATTTGAGCAATCCTATAGTATAATGAGGTGGATATAGAACTAAGTGTCTAAACCCAGTTAGTAGGTTTCCCAACTCTGGCCATTTTCACTGGCTGTTCCTCATTCCTGGAATGTTCCCCTTCCTCATTTCTCTGCCCTCCTGGTTTCTTCAAGTTAAAATTTCATATAGGCAGGAAAACTTTCCAAATTCCTCTTAATTCTAATGTCTTCTTTCTGTCAATTATTTTAAATTTATCATTTATCTGTATCTTTATGTCTATCTATCACTTTTTCATACATAGTCATTTGCATTTTGTTTCCTCCATTAGATTATGAGTTCCTAGGAATAGTGACTATTTTTTACCTTTCTTTGTATCACCGGCATTCAGCACAGTGTCTGACATTTAGTAGCTACTTAGCAGATGTTCAGTGACTGACCCACTAGTCTAACTTGACCCTAAACAGAAATCCCCTTGACCACGTCCCTAATAAGTTGTCACCCTGATTATTCTTGAAAAGACCTTCAGTGGGAAGACACCCAACTTCCCCCTGAAACAGCTCATTCTACTTTTGTGAAGCTCTATTTAGGAAAATTTCCCTTACACTAACTCCAATCTGCCTCTTTCCAGCGTGTACCCTTGGCTCCCTTCGGGGCCAAGCAGAATAAACTTTATCTCTTCCTCATGATAGCTGTTCTAATATGAAAAACTGTTCTACCATCTGTCTTAGTCTTATCTTCCCCAGGTTAGTAACTCCCAGTTGAATTTTTGTAGAATATTTGAGTGGTGTGTGTGTCAGATTACATTAATCTACTTTCTCTCTCTGTGTCTCTCTCTGTCTCTCCCTCCCTCTCTCCCCCCTCCCTTTCTCTCCCTTTGTCCCCCCGCCCTCCTGTCTCTGTCTCTGTCTCTCCCTCCTAGTTATTTATACATTATCATCTTCTACCCTTATTAGAATGTAAGCTGTTTGAGGGCAAGGCTTTTTTTTAGTTTCTTTGTATCTTTTGTGCTTGACTCAGTGCTTGGCATGAAGTGTTTAATAAATGTTTTTTAATTGTGAATTAAGTGCTAATGAGACCAAATCCTAGGGGATGACATAGACAATTATGCACTCTTTTATGGCACAAAGAATGAACTCATCTATGGATTCATTTGTTTCTATAGTGAGCTTAGTGGCTATCATGCTGGATGGCTATAAGTTATAATAATTAAATATAAAAATACCTTGCACTTTTATAATGGTTTATTCACAATGTTATATAACCTTACCTAGGCTTTCACTGCTCTAAAGCAATTCTTTTACATCTCTTAACTCACTCTCCCACTTACCACAACAGCATCTCTAAACCTTTCTATTCCTCCTGAAACCTCCCATGAGCCTCCCTTCTCTCTACCTTCTCAAGTGAGAATCTTGTCTCATATTTTACTGAAAAAATTGAGGTAATTGGCTAAGAACTGGTTCTTTTCCCCTCCTCCTCATCTCAAAACTCCCATATACCATCTGTCCCATCTTCTCATCCACTTCTCAGTCTTATAAAAAGGTCACCCTTCTTCCTGCCAAGGCAAACCTCTCTACATACACAAATGGTCCCATCCCATCCTGTCTTCTCCAGCAGATTACCCCTTCTCCTATCCCCACTTTCTCTCTCCCTTATCCTCAATCTTTTTATCTTTTGGCTGCTTCCCTACTGCCTACAAACATGCCCATTTCTCCTTCATCCTGAAAAAAAAAACTCTTCACTTGCTCTACCCCTCTCCTCTCTTTTGTGGTTAACATCCTGGAAAAAAACATTTACATTAAGTGCTTCCACTCTATTCCTCTTCCTCTCTTCTTAACTCTTCACAGTCTCGCTTCTTTGCCCATAATTTGACAGAAACTGCTGTCTTCAAAATTATTAATGCTCTCTTAACTGACAAATATAATGCTCTTTGTTCAATCCTCACTCTTCTTGATCTCTCTACTGCATTGACATAGTTGGTCACCCTTCTTTCCTATGACACTCTCTTCTCTCCAGGTTTTTGTGACACTATTCTCTCTAAGTTCCCCATCTAAACTATCTGACCAGCCTTTTCAGACTCCTCTGTGAGACATTCATATAGATCATGCCTACTATCCATGCATGTCCTACAGCATTCTGTCCTGTGGCTTTTTTCTTTCTCCCTCTATGCTATTTTACTCAGTGCACTTAATTATAATTTCTTTGTTAATGATTCTCAAATTAACTTCTCCAGACCCAACCTCTTTGCTGACCTCCTGTCTTACAACTAGACTGATCGATACAAAGTGGTATAATAATGTGACTTTGAAAAATCAAAAAAATCTTACACTAAGTATGTATATGATCTTAGTAAAGTAATTTCCATTCTGTGCATATTAGTACTCATTAAACTGTGCAGTTCTTACTTCCTGCTGCCAAAACTCTTATTGAATCAGGGGAAAACATGCATTGTAGTTTGTATCACAGAAAATGTATTAATGTTAGTAGCAATCAATTGCTTTACAAATGAATTTATGAAATGAGTATAGGACAAAATACTGAGATTCTTGTGTGTTTGTGCTTCATTCTTGAAGAGGACCATGACATCAGGAAAATGATGACGTGACTTGCAGTTGACTTGATTTGAGTGACGGAGGGCTGTGAAAAGTCACCAGCCTCACTTTCTCCTCTGGAGCCATCTGGGTCCACTGGCCTGATATTCACCAGGACAACTGGAGATGGCTCAGGATGCACTGGGAGACCTTGGGCCCTTTCAGGCTAAGGTCTTTTCAGGTTCTCACTTTGAGTGAGGTAACACCCATTCAGTGAATAGGCCTCTTTAAGAAGTTGATCAAGGGATGACCCCTTTAATCAAAACTCAAAAAAAAAAATCAAACTGGGAGGGGAAGACCGGCAGGGTTCCTGGCCAAAAACAGTAACTATTTGGTATTTACATTCACTCTGTGCTAGGAGGGCAGGGACCTACTGTCCAATCTATGAGCTCTAGAGTGAATAAGGTTTAAGGCTTGGTTTTTAAGAAAGAAATCTAGCCAGTAAACTTGAAGTTAAGGAGCTAGCCTTCAGCTACGGAAATGGAGCACTGAGAGGAGACAAAGGCAGAGGCAGAGGCACAGGTAGAGGGAGAGACAGAGGCTATGCACAGGTAATATTTGTCCTTCCAAGAGGACAATGACATCAGGAAAATGGTGACATGACTTGGAGTTGACTTGATTTGAGTGAGGGAGGGCTGTGCAAGGTCACCAGTTTCATTGCTCCTCTGCTGAGATTCTAGTGTCCTGGCCAATATAGGGTTACTCTGACAGAATTTTTAATAAGTTTTGTATTTAACTTGTATATTAATGGGTTTGATCACCATAGCAGAAAGGCATGGTGCTAATGATAAAGCCAAGTTTGCTGTCTGATTAATGAAAGGAGGTGGCAAGAATTTGCTACAGGAACTGAGCTACTTTGTCTAGAAGCTCTAATCATTATAATTTATTAAGGGAAACTTCTTCCAGTACCCTGAGTCATAGCTACTATGAAGTTTGCTGAATTCCTTGCCAACATAATTTATTTTCTCACTTGCCTAAAAAGTTTCCCAGGGAGATTTTTTTTTCAAAGGATAGAAATAGGAAAATAATAGTGCTATCAAAATGAAACCAAAAAAAACCATAAGCAATGAAAGATGGATCATAAACTCTGGCATTTTCTATAATAGTTTCATGTGGTATATAGGAAAATATAGAAGAAGAAAACATGTTCATTGATGCCCCTGTTAATTTGACTGGGGATTTAAATACAATTTTATGGCACATTCTTTCAAAATATCTAATAGCCCATAAACAGAATCCCTATTTCACTCTATTCTTGCCTACTGGAGCCTATCTTGAAAGACAACACTTGGTATTTCTCTATGCTGTGGAACAGTTCGCAAGCACATTATATTTATGTCTCAAAGCCTTTTTTTATGCAGTAACAAGTTTTGTATGATTGCCCCATCACATGTCAATGCTTGACACATAGGTCTTCAATAAGTATTTCTTGATTGTTGATGTGTGCATTCTAGACCTAATCTGGCAATGGGGACAGGGCTGGATCCCCTAAAGAAAAGCCTCATCTTCCTCATGACTCCCATCTTCATCTGCTTGCTCCACACTTTTTTTTTGTCTCATGCTGCTCCTTAGGCTTTGACTGTCTACTGAGATCCTTCATCCTCTGCCATATTCTTTTGCCTCCTTTAAGGTCTCCTACTCCCAATCCACTTTGATATAAGAGATGGAAAAATCTCTTGCCTCAGAGCTGAGCTTTAAGGACATTCATCAAAGAGTACACAAATTTATCCTTATGTCTGAAATGATATTCCCCTGTTAAATTCTTAAGAATCCTTTAAAGCCCAACTCATGTGTTCTCTCCTCTCTCCCCCAAAGTGGGTGATGTTTTTACTCCCTCTCATACTTCACATACCACTTTCTTTGCACCTCTTTTATGACTTATTATGGACTGATTTGGAAAATGATTGTTTGTGGTTGAACCATATCTTTCTCTTGGACTATAAGCCCCATGGGGGCAGAGAACCAACGTATATCTGAACTTTGTATCTACCCCAGAGTTTAGTGTACTGCTTGGTACAAATAGGCACTTAATGCATTTTTCTTTTATTGAATGACAGGTATCTGTACCAAGAGGTAAAATAAAAAACAAAAACACCTAGAGAGTAGGTATTGGGTGACTATTCTGGAATAAGGAGGATTATAGGATTATGTATATGGAGCTTGAAAGAACCTCAAGAACATTTAGTCCACCCCTCTTTCTCATTTTACATCTGAGGAAATTGAGGCCATGTAGGTCAAGTGTGCGGGACTTGAACCCAGGTCCACTGACTCCAGAGCCAGTGTTCTTTTTCTTATACAATGTTAATGAGGTCAAATTATAACAAGATTCCTTACCCCGAGGTCTGTTAATTAATTTTTTATAAAAACACTTTTGATAACTATTTCAATATAATTTATTTCCTTTATAGTACTGACATACACCATCCTAGTGACTCCAGACAAGTCATTGACCTGTTCAGCATTCCAGGCAATTCTCTACAAGTCAGAGTTGCAGTGTAGTCACTGAACTGAATTGAGAGGTGGGGCATTTCTTTAATGGTGAACTTCTTATACTGGTTTAACTATAGGTCTGGACAAAATACACACCTATAGTACCTGCTTCACAGGTTGAGTATATTGATCAAATGAGAGAATACATTTGATATGTACATTATTTTTTTAATCTTAAAATGCCAGCTGTACTTATTGCATTCAAGGTCTATAATTCCTCTGGGTGTGTTTTTCCTTCCTCTGTGCCCATCAAAATCCTTCTCTGGCTTTAGTAGATAGTTTTTGAAGGTTGCTGCATCCAACAGATTCCTTAACGTGTAGCCAAACTAGTGATTGGCTCTCTTAGCTAGACTGGTCCTTAAACAATAGCACCTATCAGAGTTGGTGTGCTGCTGGCTCAATCCAGGGTCACCTCTCCACCAGGATCGAGCAGAAGAGGAAGAATTTAGCGAAGTTATTATGGCAATGCGAACATTGGAAAAATTAATCCCGTTAGAATAATAGTGAGATCATAGATTTTGATCTGGTCACTGAGTCAAACTGAGGCCCACAGAAGTTTAGTGATTTGTGGAGTTAGTAAGTGTCCACAGATTAAAACTTCCTGACATTACATCTAGTGCTCTAGCCACTATACTGCCTTTTCATCACTTTATATTAATGAAGTTCTTATCAGACAGCTACACATCTAGATGAATGTTTACTTCCTTACTTGGTTTTTATTATAGGGTGCCTTGAAATGAATGTACAGTCAGCGAAGTGAAACATGTAATAGGGTTTAGCATTGACAATTACATCTATTTGGAAGCTATTGTATTTGTTAAACACTAAAATAGAATTTCAAAGAATTTTAAAGATATACTTCATTTTTGACATTTAAAACAAATCAAATAGATGTCCACTCTGAACTTTAGCTCCAGTTATTAATGTTGTTTTGTGTTGTCATTGTTTCTAAGTAACTTCATTTTTAGGTTCAGTGCCCTCTGAGGTATCACAAGATTAGAAAAAAATGAGTGAGGAGCTGCCAGAAGCCCATTGCTGTATCTTGACCACCATCTTAGTCTCAAATTGAATTTGAAACTAGCATCCTGTTCGAATGGCTTCTCTGTAGAGATATTGGCAATCAAGAGAGACCCGGCTTTGGCCTCTGCTTTCTGTTGGTAATACTTCCTCTGGAGAAGGGAAATAACTCATAGCATAATTGAGTAAGGTCCACAATTTCTTGAGTATTTCAGGCTGTCCTTTCCAAAGTGTAAGGTCAAGGAATAAATCTACCTAGAAGAATGTCATGAGCGCCATCAGCCAGAGCTTTTTGTAAAAACGAACTTGACATCCTACAGATATACAAAGACAGACATAAAACCCAGATGCAGACATGCATTAAAAAAAAGAGAGAGAGATGGTAGGAAGGTCAACGTTAAAATCCTCATAAAATTCAAGCATTTGTTTTGGAGCAGCCTTAATATTGGCTATTGACCTTAATATGTTTGTAGCTCCCATGAATTAAAATTGCTTTTGTTACAATAGCAGATTTTAAAACTTTCTGAATAAAATGATAGGGGAGGAAAGCATTCTCCAGGGCTGTTTGGTTTTTATTCTTGATCTTTTTTTCCCTCCCACAGTTTCCTCATCAAATGACCTTAGTAAATTTGATGTTTTAAATGTAATTATATCTTTTTTTCATTTCTAATGGTAATTCCTTAATAGTTCAGATCGTGTGCTGAGCTCTAAATCTCCCATTAGGAATCTGTGCCTCCTCAGTCTGTAAGAGTGCCTTATCTAACTCAGACTGAGCTTGACCTTGGCTAGCTCCAGTGGGCAATTTGGACTCCATGGATGTTGTTCCAACTCTTTGATAACTGAGAATAAATGAGGAGACCTTGTACTATACCACTTGCATTGAATGGCCATCTATTCTGAAATTTTCTAAGGCTGGTATCAGAAAGACAAAAAGCTAAATTAGTCCCACTCAATGTGACACTTAAGAAGAAAGACTACTTGGTTCAGAAATAAAACTAAATTTATTTATGCCAAAGTAACCTACTTTAGGAAGAGAGTCATAAGGATAAGGCTATCTTAGAAGAGGGATAGGCTGTTTGGGGTGTCAAAGTGACTCTGATGTTCTTTCCCAAAGATAGTTTCTTTTACAATTTCTTAAACCATATAAACCAGCTATTTTTTACTGAAGATGTACTATGACTTTTGGTGCCCTATGAAATAAATATCAGGGTAGGGTTTCAGTTAAAATGGGTTGGCATATATTAAGATGGAGCTATTGGATAAACTCATTCATGAAATAATTTTATTTTCTATCCCAAAATGTGAGTTCATTGGTGTAGGGAACTGTAATCATGGAAGTCCATCAGAGCAGAAAAGCAAGTATCTAAAATATTAAACAAATATGTGAGGCAATGAGAAGTAAAGCACCTTGCACTGGATAACCCAGTTAGTATGTGTCAAAGGAAGGATTTGAACCCAGGTCTTCTTAACTTCTGTCCTTCTATGTATTATGCTACACTTTCTCTCATAGGCCTGTATTATCCATTAGTTAAACCAATGGATCCATGTAAAGTGAGAATGAATCCTTAATCTCAATTACATAATATCTTTTCCTAATAATAATAACTTACATTTACATAGATTCTCATAGTTATGAAATATGCTACATAAATTATAGATTTCAATACTCACAACAACCCTGTGAAATACATAGCCCAAATATTAATTCCCTGTTCTACTGCAAGAAGAGTTCAAACTTGCCCCATAGTTACAATTGAGGCTCAAATCCTGGGCTTCCAAAGCTGGGTCCAGGGCTCTGGCCACAAAGTTTTTCTTGGTATATAATGACCTATTTCAGCTAGACATATGTTTGACTTTACAAACCCAGGATCCACTCACTGCCATTTCACTTTTGGCAAATTCTTGTAGTCAATCAAAGAAACTATGCTAATGTAAGAACTGATTCATTCAGAAAAGTGAAGCTTTGGGTAAACAAAGGCTTTCTTTCCAGGTTTGGATGAGAATCAGAAGCTCCTGGAATTTTTCTCTACCTGTATAGTACTAGAGAACAAGGAGCTATTCTTTCCTTTTAGTTATGTTGCTTGGTGGAAGAGGCTCTTTTAGGACATATGGGATTGGGAGCTCCTGGAATTTTTCTGTACCTGTATAGTACTAGAGAACCAGGAGCTATTCTTTCCTTTTAATTATGTTGCTTGGTGGAAGAGGCTCTTTTAGGACATGTGGGATTGGGAGCTTAGGAGCATGCACAGAGGCTCCAGGCAGTATTGTTAAATGAAAGCATGAATGCATAATAATAAAAACCTTAGAATGAAAAGTTTTTTCCTCATTTAATTCTAAATATGCTGTAAACCAAGGGTAGTTTTGGGAGTCTTTCCACATACAATTAGACTATTGCAAAGCAGTGGCAGGGGGGAGGGGGGCGAGGGTGGGGAGGGGAGGAGTAAACTGAAGGCCAGGAAAGGACAGATAAAAGGAGGCTAAATTCCAGTGAACATTTTTAATCAGCTTTCTTTTATTCTCTCAGTGGGGCATGATAAAAGGGTGGAAAAAAATCTGACACTTAAAGGTCCTTGTGAAAACCTGTACATAACCTAATAAGCAACTTATTAATTATCAGCATCATTATTTTCTCTTCAAAAGGAAGTTTGTGTTTTCAAATGCACAAATATTCTTACTTCTTTGAATGACAGACTCTTAATACTACTCTGGTGCTATAGAATATAGCTAGAGATGTATGTTATGACATATTGGAATTAAATGGGGGCCAGTAATTCACTGGCCATTTTAGACCTTTACTACGGTTCATGTGAAGCATGTTTGCTAATGGTGTTGGTGGGCATGTGGACTTAATATTTTCTATGGTCAAAGCCACATATTTATAGGTACCACCTCCAACCTACTCTTCCAGCCTTTTTCTAGTATTGCTCCTTTTTCTGCATCCTATAGTCCAGCAAACTAGCCTTTTTTTGTTATTCCTTAGATATAACAATCCATCTCCCATTTCCATGCCCTGTAGAGGCTATCCTTCACGCTTGGGATGTACTGTCCTTATCTTTCCCTCATAGAAAATCACTTTTTCTTCAAAACTCAATTTAAGCATCAATTTCTTCACAAAGCCTTTCTAGATCCCACCCCAATCCCAGCTGCTAGCATCTTTCCCACTTGCTACCCCAATGACCTGGTTAAACATACGTATGTGTATGTATGTATTCCTGCATGTATTTATGTACACATATCATATACATATATTGTCACTCTGCTGGAATATAGTAAGCTGCTGAAAGGAGTAAATACTTCATTTTTGTCTTTACATGCCTAGTGTCTACAGCAGTGCCTGGCACATAGTAGACCTTTAATAAATACTCGTTGAATGATTGATTGAACATCTGGCTCTTCTCCCTATTAAATTGGACAAAGTGAGTTTGAGCGTCTTGCCCAAGGTCATAGAACTATTTATCATCATATAACTTCCACAATAGCTAAGTGCCACATTTTTCTCCCATCTTCAAGAGCAGCAAAATAAATTCTACAACTTATTTTCTTGTTGTGAATAAGTCCATAGTTCTACTTGTCTAAATTCTGGTGGCTATATTGGCATTTTAACAAAACTGATCATTTTATGTTCAAGTTTCATTTTCAAAATCACTGTGAGAGTTCAGAATTTGGCATGTAAGAAAGGACAGTTCCTAACACAGGGGTGGGGAGCCTGCAGCCTTGAGGCCACATGTGGCCCTCTAGGTCCTCAAGTGCAACCCTTTGACTGAATCCAAACTTCACAGAACAAATTTGTTTGGATTCAGTCAAAGGGCCACAATTGAGGACCTAGAGGGCCGCATGTGGTTTCGAGACTGCAGGTTCCCCATCCCTGTACTAATACATCCAAATTTCATTCAGTCCCACAAGTTTCCGGAAGCTCCAGTTGCAATTCTTTGTTGTTGTTGCTGAATTTTTTTTTCAGTCATGTCTGACTCTTTGTGACCTCATTTGGGGTTTTCTTGGCAAAGATATTGGAGTGGTTTGCTGTATCCTTTCCAGCTCTTTTTACAGATTAGGAACTGAGGCAAAAAGGGTTAAGTGATTTGCCCAGTAAGCGTCTGGGCCTAGATGTGAACATGACTCTTCCTGACTTTAGATGTGGCACTCTATCCACTGTATCACATAGTTGTACTTCTTGGTAACCTTAATAAACTGACACAGAAAATGTCCTTTAGCTAAATAGAATTAATTTGGCTGGTGAAAAAGCAACTAGGAATATAAGAGGTCCAGTCATTTTTTTAAAGTGTCAGTCATTAAGGACATTTCCGTAATGGTAAAGGTAGCCCTTGATTTACAAATAGGTTGTGTTCCCAAAGTTTCCTAATAAATCAGGAGCTTGGTACCTGTAACACTTCCCTCCTTCTCTCTACCCTCCACCCCCAGCAATGTAATTAATGGGAGTTAGTTTCCCAGCCTGGCCTAAAGAAACTTCTTTAACCTTCTAATTGGCTGAAATATTGTACATTTGCAGTGAAAAGTAGGATAAAATAATCTGTTTGCAACAATAATGATTAAACAGAACAAAAAATAACACCAGAAAATAGTTTGGAAAAAAGGATCTGGCATGATAGTGCTTGAAGGAAAGTGAATTTAAAGTAAGTTTGCAGCCATTCTAGAAGGGATTTTTTGAAATTTCAGGGACTTTATAGTTTTTGGTAGTTTTAAAATATATATATATATATATATATATTTAAATATATATTAAATTATATATTATTATATATTATATATAAATATATACACACATATGTGTGTATATATGTGCATATATATGTATATATATAAACTTATAATTTTCTTTTTCCTTGCTATAGCATCATGAACACTACTCATTCCTTTCAGGCATGATTAAGGTTGTTTATCAGCTCACAAATAGATTGAAAAGAGAGACAGTGAATAGAAGAAAGCAAGGGAGCAATTTTATTGACTTTGGTCAGAACCAAAAGAGCTAGAAAGAGATGAATCAAATATGTGGGGCATTATAAAAGAATTGGATGCAGGAGAATTAATTGAAGTGTGAATGATGAAAGGAAAAAGAAAAGAAGGGTATATTGCAAATCTCCCATGGGGAAGAAAATTCAAGAATGATTGTGCCAGAATGATCAATCCAATTAATGTATAATTGGCACATATTAAGCTTTATTAAGTGCCAGGATCTATGCCAAGCCCCAGGGATCTAATGAAAAAGCAAAAACATTCCTTGCCCTCAAGGAGCTCACAATCTAGGGAAGACTATACTCTCTCACAGACACACACACAGACACACACACACACGTATATACACACAGAATATAGGAGACAAATACACAGTAGATGGAAGGGTAATTTGAGAGGGGATGGCACGAGAAACTGAGGGAGGGACAGGAAAGACCTTTTGGAGGAAGTGGTACATGAGCTAAGTTCTGAGTCTTGGGGAAAAAGCTATCTACATGGCTCCACCTTTCATAATCCTCCCAGTGCAATAAATACAGCATTAGACTTGGATTGGTGAAGACTTGGGTTCAAATTCACTCCTCAGATACTTTCTAGCTATTTGACTCTGGGTGAGCTACTTAATCTCTGGGAGTTCCAGTTTCTTTAGTCGTAAAATCGGGTTAATGATGACATAAATATTATCACGCTAACATGTTAACAATGTTAACGTAAATGTAACAGGGTTGTTGTGAGGATCAAATGAGTTAGTGCATGTCTATAAATGGTGTGGTGGCGTGTTGTTATTGTTGTTTCATTGTATCAGTTGTGTCTGATTCTTCATGACCCCATTTTTTTTAGTAAAAATTTTTTTGAGGGGTTTGTCAATTCCTTCTTACCCCTAGTTTTATTCCTGTTCTTTAGAGGAGTTGTTTTCCTTTTTTTTTTTTCTGAGTCAATCAGGATTAAGTGACTTGCCCAGGGTCACACAGCTAGTAAAGTGTCAAGTGACTGAGGCAGATTTGAACTCATCAGGTCCTCCTGACTTGAGGGCTGGTGCTCTATCTATTGCACCTCCTAGCTGCCCCTGGTTTTCCTTTTAAACTGGACAACAAGAAGCAATGGGAAGGAAAGTGGCCAAGTCTTTGCTTCCTATTCTAGTCAGCCAGTTTCAGCATCCCTTGGCCAAACTTTTGACTCACTGCCTATATTTCCCTTCTCTCTCCTTCTGGTCTGGGAAGTATAAAAATATAAAAAATCAATACTTCTCTTTCTATAGCTTTGAGTCTTCAGCCAAAAAGAAAAAGAAAAAAAAAAGGATTCTGGCAAAATATATACCACAGACCTCAAATCTCTTCTTCTAGGCACTCCTGTTCACCCCCCACATTGTTGGTCCCTGCTGCACATAGACTAGAAATGCAACGGTTTACCATATTTATCATAATAACTGGCTTAAAAGATAAATAATAGGAATGTCTTAAGAGACGGAGATATGTTTCAGAAAACAGGCACATGTTATTTGAGGAGGAAGATGGAAGGAAAAGGAGGAAAGAAGATTATAGAAATCACCAAAAGGGTCTGGAGACCAAAGTGGAGGGGGGAGGTTTCAGTAATACAATATCCATCCACCCTAACATACCTCCTGCTTAATTCACACGTAAAGCTTCTTTTCTGGAGTCCAGCACAGAATTCTTATAGCTGGCACTCATTGCCTATGGTCATTGCTGTTCTTAGGGTGTTTCTGCCCCTACCTATTGCTCTTGGTGCAGCTTACTCATTGCTTTTTTGGTCTTAAGTTTAACTGCCTTCCATCCCCCAATGTTGGGATGGTATGTTAATGAGTGGCATTAGTCACCTTCCACTAGTCCTCAGGCTAGTGTAACAACAATGTTGCTAGCAGCTGTTTTCGGGAGTGAAAGACCAACAACAAGAGCACAGAGAAGGGCTGCTAGCACAGGTCCTTTGATCTGCTTTTCTAAGGAAAGCAATTTTAAGGGGTTAACAATCTCAGTTTAATTAAACCTACATTTATCATTCACTTAGTTCAGGGGAAAAAGTCAGCACCCTGAACTTCAGAGCAAATATGAACAGAAATTACGAGCCTACATTATATAAATAGAGCAAATAACATGCAGAGACCAACAGACAGGTCTATATCTGGCCAAAGAATTACATAGTTACTGGAGAGAGGCACCAACATCTGGGTTTTCAAAGCTGGAAGTCCCCAGTGGCTACCCAGAGTCTCATCTGGTCAAATCACAGGACACTCTTCCAGTGAGTGAGAGCCCCAAACAAAACCCTAACCTCTGAGTATATTATATGCCCTGTTCAGGGCCCTGAGGGCTCAGAGCCTACTTAGCAAAAAGGGGTGGGGCCTGGGGCCTCATACCTAGTTAGTGAAAGAATATGTACCTGCCTCTAATCAGGCCTCCCTTTGTTGGCCCCACTTGAGGTCTATTGAGGGGGTGGGAAGAGTCTTTAATCCCTGATCAGCATCACAAAGGTGTGGGCCTGTTTCTAATCAGGCCTCCCTTTGTTGGCCCACCTGAGGCCTATTCAATGGGTGGGAAAGATCTTTCACTTACAGATTGGCCTTACAGCTAATGGAGAGGAAACTGATATTATTTCTGCCCAAATCGGCAGTTACCCATTTCTAGCATCCTTAACCCCTTAGCAATGGGAGAGGGTGCTCTATTTGTAAAGTGCTTTACAAACTTAAAATGCTATTTAAATCTATGCTGTCAGCCTTGAATGATGACAGTATATGTTTTCATAACACTAGGTTTGAAAAGATCCTTCAAAGCATTTAAGAAAAGTCTATGTGTGGAAGACATCCTTGATAAAAATATGAGAAAATGGTAGGAGGGTTTTTACTACTGATTTTCCCTAGCAAAGCTCACCTTCATAGTCATATGGCTAAGAAGGTGCATCTGAAGTCTCATTCAGCTTTAGGTCCATGATCTGACAATCCTGTGAATAACAGTTTCTGCTAATCCTATTGTTGGTTGATTTTTAAAAAAAGTTATTTCTATAGAACATAGGTGACTAAAGTCTGACTTTTCTCTTTAGAGAAGCTGGGAATGACATGTTCTCTTTTGTGATCAAAGAAACAGAAAAGAAGGAGCCATCATCTGCTTCCTTGGATAATCTTCAATTGTTTCTTAGTAGTGATGGGTGATAGAGTGTAAAAACACTGGCTTGGTCTTTTGAGGGGTAACATAGCTATTATGAATTTCCAACATCTTTTCATGCCAAGAATTTCAGATGTCTATGGGAACTTTGGAAACTTCTTCTAGTGTCTGAGCCATGGAGTTAGTTTATTTCAATGAATTTCAGATCGGTTCCAGAATTTAATGATTTGTGAAAGATTAGCAAAAGCAGAGGGATCTATGGGAATCCAAACAGATGGAATACAATTTCACTTTAGAACCTTATATTCTCAACTAGCAAATTGATGTATACATTATCACATGGAAATCAGGCAATATAAATATCATCTCAGTGTGGCTATTCTACAGAGTATAATATGTTGGATGGTTATTTTTTTTGCTCTTGTTAAAATTGATGTAACTGAGAAATATATATGTATATGCACATATAATATACTACAAACATTGGGAATAAATTGAGGTTATTTTTTTCTTTTTTATTGAAATCATTTGGGGTGTGAAGAGTTATACCTATGATTTCACTCTGTCTATGAAGATCAGCAACAATTTTACAATTTACAGTTTTAGAAAGTTGTCTTTGGTACCCAGAGGTAAAATGACTTGCTTAGGGTCACACAAGTACTATGTCAGAAGGAGGACTTAAATCTTCAAGTCTAATGGACTCTAAGGCCAGTTCTCTTAAACTCAAATCCTACTTCCAGCAACTTACTGTCTGGGTCACCTTGGGGAAGTCACTTACATTCCTTCTGGCCTCAGTTTTTTCATCTGTAAAATGGCCTTTTAGGTTCCTTCCAGCTCTACAATCTTGTTTATGAGACATAAGTTTGTAGCCTGTACTAGCATGATACCAAACCAAAAGTGGTAGAAATTCATTCAAGCAGATATTGGCATGTTTTTCATGATAGCAAACATTTTTTAAAATGCTTACTATTTTTTAGAGTGCTATAATAGGTTCTAGGATTAGATTTTATTTTTTAATTCAATTTTATTTTATTTTTTAGTTCCAAATTGGGATTTTGATTTTAAAAATGAAGCTTCCCTAATGAAATTTAATTTAAAATGCTTTTTAAAATTCCTTGATCAAAATGTTGTTGTTGTTGAGTTGTGTCTGACTTGTGACTCCTTTTGAAGTTTTCTTGGTGGAGATAATAGAGTGGTTTGCCATTTCCTTCTCCAGCTCATTTTGCATATGAGGAAACTGAAGCAAATAGGGTTAAGTGACTTGCCTAAGGTCACACAGTTTGTAAGTGGCTGAGTCTGGATTCGAATTAAAGATGAGTCCCCCTGACTTCAGGTCCAGCACTCTATCCACTGTGCTACCTAGATGCCCTAATACAGATGTCTATATTGTTTATTGGAATCTATTCATTGAAATGATGTTGAAAAGAACAGTTAAAAGTTAATGTTTTCCTATTCTTATACAGCTTCTCTGTGGTCTGAAGTTACCCTCTTTCACCAATAGATGGTGATCTTGTATTAGCAAGGTGAAATGATGAACAAAGTCATACAGGGTTGATAGAAATTGTTATCTCAGTACCTAAAAGTGCCAAATGAGTAAATCAAATTAGAAAAAATTGAAATCTATTTGTTACTAGGCACTATTGAATGGACATATTAGAAAAATTCAAGGCATCAAGGAAGTGAAAATTGCCTGTGCTTGTTTTAAGTTTATATGTTTTGCAGTTTTGTCTAAGAGGAGAAACTCAGATGTTTACATTGTGAAGGGTTTTTAGAACATGTAAATTACAGATAACTTGGCAGATATTATTTCTTGTCAATAGTACCACCTGATAGCAATTTTTTTCTACCAAATGTTTCCTGAATTTACTTTTACTTTTTAATTTTCATTCATTCATTCATTCATTCATTCATTCATTTCTTTATCTATTTATTTATTTATACCACTGCTGCCTCCTTAGTTTAAATCTTCATAATTTCAGAGCAAAATTAAATCAGGAGTCTCTTAGTCAATCTTCTTGCCTCCTTTTCCTCACACAAATCTGTTATGTACATCACTGTCAGATTATTCGTTCTAAAATATTGCTTTTAACATGTCACTTTCCTCCTCAAGGAGCCACACTGGCTCACTACTATCACTGCCATAAAATCTTAATCATTTCTTTCTCCCATTTCTAAAAATATGCCCTCTATTTCAGTCAGGATGAGAGGTTTTCATCTCTCATTCCTTCCGACTCACCATTATTCATACAGTTTCTTCCATCTTAATTTGCCTCATTTCTCCACTTTGTCTATTTGAGTGTAATGGACTCTGGACAAAGAGAACCCAGTTCTTGGAGCAAACTCTGACTAAGGACTAGCCAATAAGAGCTTATTACTTAGAGCATGCTTGGATTTGCCCTCCTTTACGCACATAATTATCTTTTTGAAAGGGTACTGTATGGCCATATGGTCATATAGTTGATAAAAGATCCCTCTTCCCCCCTCCTCTAAAGTCAATGACACACTTTCCCACCAATACCTATTAATCTGTGGAAAGTCCTTACAGCATGTGTAAAAAGAGAATAACTCACAGTTCTTGGAAGTTCTTTTTTATAGATTTCTCAAGATGTTTCCCTTAGGCATGATATAAGGGTAGTGTGTCTGCTGGACTTCTCATTGAGTCTTGAATCTGCCTTTCCTCATCACTTCTAGTCTGTCCTTGGCTCCTGATGTCCTGGAAGCACTACTAGGATGCCAATGAAAAAGTCAAAATCTCACCTTTCAGAGTTCACAAGGTCCTTCTCCAGCAAAGGGTAGGGGAGGATACCAATATCAAGGCTTTGTCTGAGGTTCTCTCTTCACCCTCAACTTCCCAGGGCTTGCTGGAGGTCTCCAATACTACACTTCCAGATCTTCCAGTTCTTTGGTATTTGGACTGGTCTGCTATTTTATTAAAGACCTACAATGTGTGACTAAGTCAACAAATTAAAAATAACTTTCTGAGCAAAGTCATTTCAGTTTTTCCAATGGCTTGCAAAGACATCTAAATAGATCAAGGACTTTCCCTTGATGGGTGGATTGATGAAAGAGGTTTCCAGGCCTTGTTCATACCCAGTGAACAATTGAGATATGTTCTTACCCCATTAAGGTATTATGGCATAGCATTTTGTTGCTTTAAGTGGGGTGATGGTAATCGCCCAGGATCACCTTTCTCCCTCCCAAATATACCTTTTAATGAGGAAGGAATGATAGGGAATGAGTCAGGCCATACCTTTTCACAGTGTCAACCTAATTCAGCCAATCCAGTTCTTTGACATCACAAAGCAGCTCTTATTGCCTAGCTAAATTAATCTGTTAGAAATATTACTTCATTCAATCAAAAATGGTATCTCTGTGCAGATAATGGAAAAAATTCAAATAAAGTAGGCTTTTGACAGTGTCTATAACTGATAGTCAAAGACACAAAAATAGTCAATAGAATTATTAGAAAGGGTTGACTAGTATGATTGTACATATGTTAACTGTGACACTCAAAAGAGAAAACACCCCAAATACTTTATTTTATTCTATGAAACCTTGGTACCTGGGGCAGTTAATTGGATGTCACTGCCACCACATTTTCTTTCTCATTGCTACCAGAAATTTGTGGCTATCCACACCTATTACATCTTCCTAAAGTCTCTACCAATTGTAAGTCAATTATCTCATGCTTCCTTTATAGAAAGGATGTATCCATGCGTGAGATCCACCAGAAGAATGTCACTGAGCAGTGGATGATATGCACTACTGGTGTGATAAGCACTGGGGTAGAACTATTAGGAGGAGACAAGAGAAGGAGAAGTTGGATGGAGGAGGGAAGGGGGAATCCAGAAGGAGAAGCATCAGAGAGCTGGAGGAGAGAAATGGTAGAGGAACCTGAGCCATGTGTACTAAGTTTCTGGCTCCTAAAAAGCAGCACCTTCTGGAGGAAAGGTCTCATTGATCCCAGATGGATTTTGTTGATGTTGTGAGTGTGGACCGGAGCTGCTATAATCCAAGGGCTCCTCGGAAACTCAGCACATATAACGCTGGTTCCCTATCCTTGAATCATATCTGGCATGCTAAGAAGTTAATGTATGTAGTAGAAAAGAATGGCTTTGTGTCTTCAAGACTGGGAGAATGGAAGCAGGTAGTTTTAGGAAATTGGTGATGGAGTATTTGCTGCTTATTTTAATTCTGTGCTATTTGCATAGTGGCTGGAGTGCTGGTCTTGAGGTTAGGAAGATCCGAGATCAAATTCAGGCATTTAATAGCTGTGTAACCTTGGGCAAGTCACCTACCTGCTCTCAGCCTCAGTTTCTCCATCTACAAAATGGTAATAATAGTACCAATTACTTCATAGAATTTTGGGGATCAAGTGAGATAATATGCAGTGTTTTGCAAACTAAGCACTATATGAATGTTAACTATTATCTCACTATTACTATCATCATCATCATCATCATCATCATCACCATTCTAAGTAAGTATCCTTTCATCTTATAAGTTATTATGTCACATGTTTAATTCTGGCTGGATGGGAGGGGAGGTTGTTTCAGAGGAATATGGTGGCTTAGAAATAGTAGTTTTGAATAAATGATGGACTTAAGTAAGTTTTGGGATCTTAATTGTTCTACTCCTACTTACTACCAGCTCTTGGTCACTGTTCGATGGGCTGTGGTGCAATTGGGAAACTTTGAAAGAGGAACATTCCAGCTTGTGCCAGTCTTTTTAATAGTTACCCAACTTTCAAAAATGTTCACAGGGATGGGAAAAATAGCAGAACTTAAGATAGTATTTAAGATAAATATTTTGTTGAAAATATTGGATGAAAATGCTTAAAAACTAAAATATATAACCTAGGGAAATGATATTACTTAGGGGGGAGATTTCTTTAATTTTTCAAATTCCAAAAAGGAATATTTTTTTGGAGAATAAAATAACATATCCCAATATTGTAACATATCCCAAATTAGAGTAAATAAATATTATTTTTTAAAAAGCAATAATAATGAATTTTAATGAAACTATTGAGTTTGGGGGTTCTTTTTGGATTTCACCTGAGATTTTCATTTATAAAGGGAAATCTTAATGCAGAATCTCCATCTCCTAGAGTACATTAGCACTTGCTTTGTAACCTAGAGTGTTGCCTAGGAGGCTTCAAGGCTAAATGACTTGCCTAGAGTCATAAAATCAGTATGTGTTATTAGAGATGAGACTTAAATCCAACTCTTCCTGTTTTCGACAACTCTATCCATATTGTCTCTATTTACTGGTAGGAATTATAAATTAGTAGTAGCTGGCAACAGCTATAAACATCAGTTTCATCACTGAAATGTTGCTATGATTAGTTTAATGGATATAATTTGTTCATTTATCATTCATTCATTTATTCATCCATTCATTCATCCATTCATCCATTCATTCAACAAGCCTTTAATGAGTTTAGGACCCTGTTATTGTTCTAGGTTAAAGCATCTTATGATTCACAAAGTTATACTTGCAACTTGTCGTTGCCACAAACCAAATGAATTTGTTAAAAATCACCTAACAATCTTCCCTCCACTTCATCACACCGTCTCCATCAAGAGAATGCTGAAAACTAGTTCAGGGTATATGTGAGTGAAGGATTTTTTCATTTGTGTTCTCTAACTTTCAGCTTCTTTCCCCCTATTCCATCCTGCATTCCTGTATTCCCAGAACTCTTTTATTTTCACTGGTTTGGTAGAATTCAAGAGAAGAAATTTCCTTTGAATGAGAGTATTCATAGTAAGCAAAAGAATTAGTCAAATTCACTAGAAGCTGGTTGCCTTTCTTTGTAAAATGTATATGGTGAAAATATACTATTCACTGCCAAATAGGAAAAACACTCTACTTCTGGTTTGGAGCAAAGCTTTAATACTTTTTCAAGTGTATCTTAGCATAGGTTATGGGTTGAATTAATTTATTTTAAATTTTTGTAGAGAACAGGCCTTCAGCCCTGTTCTGCTGATATGGAATTCTTCCATACAACCTCAAGGGTACCTTTTCCATGCTACTAACCACAACTGTGTGAATTGCTTCATACAATGGATATTTTTAAAACCTCCATCTGAATGAAACTTCTTTGATTGGTCTGCATTATTTACTGAGAGTGTATACAACTAGCTGCTAACATAATCTAAATAAGCCATTACAAGTCCATTGGGCATGCAGTTCTCCCCATTCTTTAAGCTTTAGTGCCTGTGTTGTATGGATTTGGCATTTAATAAATCACTTGAGGGCCAGCAAATACATTATATTCCAGTGGTATAGACTGTCTAGACAAAAGTACATGGAGAGAGCTTTCTGATTTAAGTAGTGGGATAGCATTTGTTTTCTACAAATTGGTTCTGAATCAATTGTTCAGAAACTCTGCACATCCCAAAGTACTTTTTTTTTGTGGGAGAAGGGTATAAAGAAAGGCAGTTTTCCTCTCCATGCTTAATTTAAGACTGAGCAGTAGCTGAAGAAACTACAATCCTAAGGGAGAATGCCCTAAAATTATATCATTTTCTAATGATGGAATTGTTTGAAAAGGCTTTTTCATATGTGATTTTGATTTTTGAAATTCATGAATTCTCTTTTTAATAAAGAAAATCACCAAATGATACAAATATATTTTATATATTTGCATATACATTATGTATATACATATTTATACATATAAACACACAATAAATATGTAGTTGTATAGTTTATGGGTTATTACAAAGGCAGAGAACCTGCAGCTTCAAGGCCACATGTGGCCTTCTAGATCCTCAAGTGTGGCCCTTTGACTGAATCCAAACTTCATGGAATAAAGCCTTTGAAGTTTGGATTCACTAAAAGGTCTGTGCTTGAAGATCTAGAGGACTACGTGTGGCCTTGAGGCTGCAGATTCCTCCCCACCGCCCCAGGCTATAATATATACACACACAGCATATATAATATAGATGAAAAAGTACATGCTTGTGTGTATACGTATACACATACCCACACGTGTGTGTATATAATTTGTTCAGTCATTTCAGTCATGTCTGACTCTTCGTGACTGCATTTGAGGTTTTCTTGGCCAAGATACTAGAGTGTTTTGTCATTTCCTTCTCTAGCTCATTTTACAGATGAGGAAACTGAGGCAAAAAGGATTAAGTGGTTTGCCCAGGATCACACAGCTATGAAGTGTTTGAGGCCAGATTTGAGCTCGGGAAGACGAGTCTTTCTGACTCCAGGCCCAGCACTCTATTCCTGAGCCACCAACTGCCCCTTATATATAATATAGTATTGACATATGTATGTTGTGTATACATACATATGTGTATTTCTTAGGAGGAATTGCCCATACTGATGGAATTATGGCTATTTTTAAAAGGAGATGTGTGTGTGTGTGTGTGTGTGTGTGTGTGTGTGCGCGTGTGTGTGTGTGTGTGTATTATTTCATCTAACTTCCTTTCCTAATGAAGCCAACTTATTGAAGAAGAGTAGTACAATGGGGAGAGTATTAAATATGGAATCAGAAGAGCTGGGTTTGACTCCCAAATCTGCCACTTTGGTCTTGGGCATTGGCCTCAGTTTCCTCATTTATGAAGTGCTAGGGGGAGGTTGGATTAGATGACCTTTTAGCGGCTTTCCAGCTCTAAATTTTCTCCTTTCTGTGTATTTGAAACATTTTAGGTGTTTTAATGCCTTTTTTCTCTTCTACATTATCAGTTCTACCTTGGGCAGTTTAAATAACTCATTTAAAATTTCTATGGGTCTCAGTGCCTAGCTCAGTATTCTGAACATAGTAGATGTACTATAAACACGTTACTATTATGTATATCATCATGATGCCTCATTTATTTCTCCCACTCTTCTTAGCACATGAGAATTTTGAAGCAGTGGTGCCTAAGTAAATAAATGAAGCTATTTAGGAGCTACATTTTTGGGCATTAATGACATAAAAAGACAAAAATCGAAATGAGTAGAGACCGAATAACACATACTGTGTCAACAGTACACTATGTGAACTCTAGGAAGTTTAGGTGGGTATTACAAATCATGCATGATTAATTTCTTTTTTTTTCCAAAGAAAATAGAAAATGGATTTTTAACTTTATATTTTATTACTTTTAATATCACTTTTTATTATATAGTATCACTTTTATTATATCATTACTTATTATATCACTACAATCAAAAAATTTCATCAGGATATTTACATTGTTGGATTTACAATTATGCATGCGTGCCTTCTTGACAAGATATCTTTCAAGTAATGAAGTGCATTTTAAAAATATAAAGATATAGTATCATTTATTTGGTCAATTTTCTTTGTTTAAGCCAAGATTTTAGGGAATTCTGAAATCTAACAGGAAATAACTTTATTTCTCTTTATTTCATATGCACATAATTGTCAAATTCTAGCACATTAAAATGCCCATAAACTGTACAATGAATAGTTGTAAGTGGCCATAAAATGTACAAAGTTAACATTAAAAATTAAAATACATTTTTAAAATCATGCTCTCCTTACCAAAATATATGAAGTCAAGCTTAAGATGTTAATAGTGCCTGTGCAAAAACCTAAAATGTTTTCTGAAGTTTGAATTTTAATCCTATCTAGTACATCTATTAACGTTTTGTGTAATATGGTATACAAAGATATTGAAGTATTATTTATCATACCTTCAACAAAGAGACATCATAAACACGGACAAACAAAAGCAAACAGAATAAAAATGGGAAAAGTTCTGATTTATCAAAGTGCAGTTTAGAAAGACTTTTTCTAATTGGAAGATTTAAAAAGGGATATGAAGAATACTTTCTTTTGTTGTTGTTCATTCTTAATTATTTGAAACATTTTTATAGCAGACAGTGCCAGAAAATAAAAGAGATGCAATTATCATTAATTATAATTGGGAGAGGTATAGATTAATCTCTATCCCCATTGATAATAGGCTTCCTAAACCATGCTAAAAATTCTAGTCTCATTGGAATAACTACAGAGGCAACAATGTGTTTGTGTCCTTTAAACCTTTGTTTTTTAAACTGTGCTTATAATTCATCTCTTCAATAAATGATGGAAAGGTTGATTTCAATAAACCAGAAACCCTTGTATAGCCATCTCTTCCTCTTCCGTTGTTATGTTCTTGCAGGTGTTTTCACTCTTATTAATATCATTCTATATTTATGTCCATGTCTGCAAGAGTTTATTGTGCCAGACTTGCACGTAAGTAGAACAGGTTGTTTCCCACATAATCTGATTTGAGGGATATTGGGAAGACCACTCTCTGAAATTATCCTCCTCATGTAGGTGCTGGCAGTAAAACCATGGGAAGAGGAAGGACATTTATCATTACATAGCCATCAGTATTGAATTTTTGGAGCACATTTTTAAAAGAGTAATTTCCTCTTTGAGGGGAAAAAAAATAACAGAACACTGAATGAGAATTAACTTATCAGATTACTTTTTTCTTTGATGACAGGAAACAGGCCAATGTGAAAACACTGAAAACCTGTAGCCAGAGGCTTATTTAAAAGAGGAGGGAGAAGGTAGTAGGAAGGAGACGTGAAGTGAGGGGTGGGGAAATCAGAGCTGTAATTAAGGTGGAGTGACTGGGCCTCTGACCCATGGCACTGGGGGGCTGAAAGTACTGACATTCCCTCAACACTACAGAAATTACTGGCTAAAACCTACAAGAAAGCATCATTTAAGAATACTTTCTCATCTTGTATTAAAGAGTTCATGATAAATATTTGCAAAATGCCAACAAAGCACATAACTGAAATGTGTGTTTACATCTGTTATGACAGATGAGGAAGAAGAAAAATTCTACAATCTTGTCGTTATTCAATATTATTATTTTTTAATGAAGGTAGAAATAGGGAGAATGGCAAAATAAATTCTGGAAAACAAGGTTTGGGAGTAACAAATTAAAGCTACCAAAGTCTTATGGATTACATGGAAGCTTTGCACCTATACTCATGCATACTTTCTCAAAGAAGAGATTCAAGTGTGCTGGGCAGTTTGAGTGCAAAATAACACCATAAAAAAGAAACAAACTGGGGTGGAGCCAAGATGGTGGCTGGAAAGCAGGGACTCGCATGAGCTCCACCCCCCCAGGTCCCTCCAAACACCCATAAAAATGGCTCTGAACAAATTCTAGAATTGAAGAACCCATGAAATAGCAGAGGGAAGCAGAGCTCCAGCCCAGGACAGCCTGGATGGTTGTGGGGTAAGGTCTATCACTCATGGAGCTGGGAGCAGAGCAGAGCCCAGCGTGGGCTGCGTGGACCAACCAGACCAAGAGCTGGGCAGAACAGGCCCTAGTGCCCTGAATCAGTGAGCTGTGGCAATTACCAGACTTCTCAACCCACAAACACCAAAGACAACAGAGAAGGTTAGTGGGAAAAGCTGCGGGGGACAGAGTGAAAGGAGTTCACGGTTCGGCCAGTGTCCCAGGGGCAGTGGAGGTGGTGCAACTACAGAATTACAGCTGCAGTTGCTTCAGGCCCCAGACCCACCTGGTGGGAGGAATTAAGTGGCGGATCGGAGCAGGAGCGCAGACCCTGGTTAAAATCTGAGTCAGGTCCAGGTTGGTGGTTCTTGGGGGAGGAGAAGCGCTGGTGTGGCAGAGCTTGCTGTGGAGAAATAGCTCTGAAAACAACAGTGCAGTCCCTCAAGCTTGGAACAAAGTACTCTCTACTTTACAAGCAGTCATACCCCAACAAAAAACTCAAGGGTCAAGTAGTTGGCTGGGAACATGGCCAGGCAACGAAAACAGACTCAGATTCAGACTCAGACTTTGGAGTTTTTCTTCAGTGACAAAGAAGACCAAAGCAGACAGCCAGAAGAAGTCAACAAAGTCAAAGAGACTGCATCAAAAGCCTCCAAGAAAAACATGAACTGGTCTCAGGCCATGGAAGAGCTCAAAAAGGATTTGGAAAAGCAAGTTAGAGAAGTAGAGGAAAAATTGGGAAGAGAAATGAGAAGGATGTGAGAAAACCATGAAAAACAAGTCAATGACTTGCTAAAGGAGACCCCCAAAAATACTGAAGAAAACAACATCTTAAAAAATAGACTAAGTCAAATGGCAAAAGAGCTCCAAAAAGCCAATGAGGAGAAGAATGCCTCAAAAGGCAGAATTAGCCAAATGGAAAAGGAGATCAAAAAGACCACTGAAGAAAATACTACTTTAAAAATTATATTACAGCAAGTGGAAGCTAGTGACTTGTTGAGAAAACAAGATAACATAAAACAGAACCAAAGGAATGAAAAAGTGGAAGACAATGTGAAATATCCCATTGGAAAAACCACTGACCTAGAAAATAGATCCAGGAGTGATAATTTAAAAATTATTGGATTACCTGAAGGCCATGATCAAAAAAAAGCCTAGATATCATCTTTCAAGAAATTATCAAGCAGAACTGCCCTGATATTCTAGAGCCAGAGGGTAAAATAGAAATTGAAAGAATCCACCTATCACCTCCTGAAAAAGTTCCCAAAAAGACAACTCCTAGGAATATTGTCACCAAATTCCAGAGCTCCCAGATTGAAGATAAAATACTTCAAGCAGCCAAAAAGAAACAATTTGAGTATTGTGGAAACACAATCAGAACAACACAAGATCTAGCAGCTTCTACATTAAGGGATTGAATGGCTTGGAATATGATATTCCAGAGGTCAATGGAGCTAGGATTAAAACCAAGAATCACCTACGCACCAAAACTGAGTATCATGCTCCAAGGCAAAATATGAATTCTCAAGAAAATAGAGGACTTTCAAGCTTTTTCGGTGAAAAGACCAGAGCTAAATAGAAAATTTGACTTTCAAACACAAGAATCAAGAGAAGCATGAAAAGGTAAACAAGAAAGAGAAATGATAAGGGACTTACTAAAGTTGAACTGCTTTGTTTACATTCCTACATGGAAAGATGATGTGTATAATTCATGAGACCTCAGTATTAGGGTAGCTCAAGGGAATATATATATATATATATATATATATATATATATATATATATATATATATATACATACACACACACACACACACACACATATATATATATGTATATATGTATATAGACAGAGGACACAGGGTGAGTTGAATATGAAGGGATGATATCTAAAAAAATCAAATTAAAGGATGAGAGAGAAATATGTTGAGAGAAGGAGAAAGGGAGAGATAGAATGGGGTAAATTATCTTGCATAAAAGTGGCAAGAAATAGCGATTCTGTTGGGAGGGAAGAGGGAGCAGGTGGGTGGGAATGAATGAATCTTGCTCTCATTGGAATTGACCTGAGGAGAGAATAATGTACACACTCAATTGGGTATCTTACCTCACAGGGAAGAAGGAGGAAGGAGATAAAAAAGGAGGATGATAGAAGGGAGGGCAGATGGGGGAAGAGGTAATCAAAAGCAAACACTTTTGAAAAGGGACAGGGTCAAGGGAGAAAATTGAACAAAGGGGGATAGGATAGGAAGGAGCAAAATATAGTTAGTCTTTTACAACATGAGTATTGTGGAAGGGTTTTGCATAATGATACGCATGTGGCCTATGTGGAATTGCTTGCCTTCTTAGGGAGGGTGGGTGGGGAGGGGAAAGGGGAGAGAATTTGGAACTCAAAGTTTTAAAAGAAGATGTTCAGAAAAAAGGTTTTGCATGCAACTAGGAAATAAGATATACAGGCAATGGGGCATAGAAATTTATCTTGCCCTACAAGAAAGTAAGGGAAAGGGAATGGGGGCGGAGTGGGGTGACAGAAGGGAGGGCTGACTGGGGAATGGGGCAACCAGAACATATGCCATCTTGGAGTGGGTGGGAGGGTAGAAATGGGGAGAAAATTTGTAATTCAAACTCTTGTGAAAATCGGTGCTGAAAACTAAAAATATTAAATAAATTAAATTAAACAAATGAAAAAAAGAAACAAGCTATTCTAACAAATGGAAAATATTACTAGTATAGCATTTATTTCTGAATTAGCCATCTTTGTATAGTCAAGTCATAATCTTGTTAAAGAAAAAAATAAAAAAATAATGAATATGTGTCAAAAATAAAAATTAGAAGATGTAGCACACAATGAAGGTAACTCCAAACTTAATTTGTAAAATGTTTCAGAAGATGGTGGAAGATTGTGAGCAATATCACTTCACAACATAGTAAGAAACAATAAAGGCAAAAAATAAGTGAATAGCAATCTTGGTAAAACACTCAATTATGAAAGCATTCAAGAATAAAGATAGAAAGAAGACAACAAGAAAACAAATGGAAAGACATCTGACATAAATTGTATGGAAATGACAGTAAAATCACCATAAATGGATTCTAACATCATAGTTCCTGATACAATTCATGAGGAAGTAGAGATCAAGCACACACACACACACACACACACACACACACACACACTGAACTAGGGAAAAAAAGTTGGACCAGTTAAAGCGTACACAGAGTTAAGCCATGATGGTCAACACAATTTTGAATGCTTTGGCATTGGTACTCAAGACATCTGACAGAGGAGGTAGGAAAAAATCACAGACCTTACTACAAATGAAAATAAATATTTAATAGATTATCAATAACTACCAATTCCTATGTCTAGTTTCAATGCTACAAAATATTTATAAGAATAATCTACAGACATTGATGGCAGTCTTGAGAAAGGAACAGACATTTGTGAATGATATTCTGCAGTAGGACTCGTCTTTACAGTTGCAAAAATTGCCAGCATGCCAAAGAGAACACAGTATCTTCTCTGTTATTTCACTTTAAAAATTGTTTGAAATAATGGATCAAGGAGAATAAAGAGAGGAATGAAGAATGTTATTAAGGAATTGAATGTTAGGAAGGGAAGTTGGGGATTGTCATGTGGTAAGAAGAAGAGATGACAAGTAGACAGTTGAGTGCTTTGCAGCTACCCTTTTGGTATTGGGAGAAAGCAGGAAGTCCCCCAACATTTTAGATGGACCATCTGTGGCAAACTTTTGAGAGAATCTGAACAAGATTTACATAGATTAGGCAGGCATGGATGAGTTGCAGTCTGCATTGTTGGTTGAAACTCTTAAATTGATGAGATCACAGACCTATTGGAGTATTTAAACACAGTACAACAAATCTTGCTTTTAAGGCCAGGTAATATATTCCATGAATATGTTAAAATCTTGTCAGAGTCTTTGAAACACGTATCACAGATAACTTTGATGATTCTCTCATTACTATTATCTAGCAAACCTTAAAACTTGGAAATAGATAATCCCTAAAGATAATCAGTGCCATCATGGAGGCAGCCCTGAGCAAAGTTAAAATGGAAGAGAGATCCTTATAGATAAGATCCTTCAGATATTTCTTTTTTTCACATGAAATTATGCTGATTGTATCAATTCCTATAACATGCCAATGCTTTCCTTTCTTTCCCTTCCCTTCCTTGACTCCTAAATGAAATCTAAAAGCACTCAAAAGAGTTCATGCTAACTATTTATATAGGAAAAAGCAAGTGACCAAAAAATCTCTGAAGTGTTAGATCAGCCAAGAGGCAGCAGAAAGGCCCCGTTTGGGTTTGAAAAGGCTGCATTATATTATCAACAAATATCTGGCAGGGAAAATGGTGTCTAGGATATTATTAGAGAAAGATGTTGTTGTTTGTCCTTTGTTTTTGCAGAAGACCAATGACATCAGAGGATGATGTCTTGATTTGTGTGTGAATTGGATTTAAGTAAGGCAGAGTTGCCCAAAGTCATCAGCCTTGCTCTCTCTTCTAGAGCCACTGAAGTCAAGTGGCAAGACAAGAATCAAGATTACTGGCAGTGGCCCAGGATGTAATGGATGACCTTGGGGTTTTCATTGTCTGACTAAGCTCTAAGTGCTACATAGCTCCTGCTTCAGCTGTGGTTGGAACGATTTTTTTCCTGTCCACCCATTCCACTGAAGGAGTCCACACATGCTTGGGGTAGATAGCCTGCTAACTCATAGATGGGCTTAAGGCTTATAAGTTACCCTCAACATAGTTTAGCCTATTTGCCAAGATGGTTTACCTGGATGTGACCACTCTGCAGGCTACAGTTAAAGAGAGAGATGCACGAACATTTTGGACAGTGGTCATTCATGAAGCAAGAAGAAGAAATAACTTACGTACACCATTTATGTCATTGCTCTATCAAGAAAACTAGACGAAGGTTCCTAACCTTGGGTGGATCTTCTCTCCCCTAATGGACAACTTGTAGGTAAACATGGAAAAGCTTTACATAACATGAAGTACAGATGGGTTGTGATTTTCTCTGCTAGAGAGAGAACTCATATGGTAGAGATGACAGATTAATCAAAGTATCCAAGTATAATCTAGAACAGTGCTATCTACAAAGTAAATATTCAGTTAAGATGATTAGAATAGTTACTTTTGCAATGAAATCAAAGCCCTACTACATAGAATGATATATTTACAACTGGAATGGGCCTTATCTAGTCTAACTCCATTTTGCAGGTGAGAAAATTGAAATCTGGATATGTTTAGTCACACAAGTAATAAATAGTAATGCTGGGATTTGAACACACATCCTTTGATTCCAAGTCAAGCATTCATTCTGCTATATATCACACTGCTTTCCAAAATCCAAAAAAATTTTATTTCAGTAAAGCTTAAGAATTTTAAACTATGAGAACAAATTCCTAGGACAACAAAATTTCTCTTAAAAAGTAGAAGTTAGAAGTCTCCCATCATTATTTCAGGTTTGTTTTTCAATCTGTTTTGAGCATATGGTAGACTGGAACAGGTTCAACCCAGACACTGGCATGAAAGGGCTTCACTACTAAGACTTCATGTGCTACAAATAAATCTCTAGTGCACTCGTTGAGAAGTGCCACTAAGTAAGGGATGCTCAATGTCTTGTCCAAATTAAACAGACTGAAGTGATGGCCCAGTTTTGAGGCTTCCCAACAAACTGAAAGTAGAAGCTGGCAACTATCTGGAGAATTTGGTCCACTAATCCATACAGATAAAGCCCTCTCCCCCTCCCTACCACCATCATTTGAAGCTCTCAAAGGTACAAAATATAATTAGCCTGGTTTGGCAGATGGAAAACTTAAACACAAGGAATCTGAGCTGCGCCTCACAAAAAATATGGTACAATATTGTCTTTCAGCTCAGTGATTGTGTCTTCACTTGACATTGCTATTTCAGTATGGAATAAAGGGAAATCGGACACTCGAGTTATGCAGATAGCATGGGGAAAACTTCAAACAAGAAAGAAGTATATCTTTGACTTTTCCACTCTGCTATTTACTCTGTGATCCAGTGACATTGGCTTCCTTGCTTTTCCTTGAATAAAACACTTATCCTAATCCTAGCATTTTCAAGAGCTGTCCTTCATGCCTGGAGTTCTCTCCCTCCTCATCTTTCACCTTCTGGCTTCCCTGGCTTCCTTCAAGTCGCAGAGAAAATCCTACCTTCTGTAGGTAGCCTTTTCCCAATCCCCCTTACTTCTAGTGGTTTCTCTCTGTTGATTATTTCCACTTTATCCTGTGTGTAGTTTACTTGTACCTAGATACTTACATGTCATCTCCTAGAGAGCAAGAACTGTTTTTACTTTTTTTTCTAGATCCCCAGTGCTTATCACAGTACTAGGCACAGATTAGGTGCTTAGTGAATGTTTATTTATTGACTGACTGACATTCATTCTCTCCTGTCCTGGCCATATCGAAATACAACCTCAACTAACTACATTAAGAAAAGAAAAAGGGGGGAATGTATGTATTTTTCTGTGTGTGTCTTTGTGTGTATGTGTATCTGTGTGTTTTTATGTGAACTTCCTAATCCTCCAGACCAACCTTAGGCTAATAAATCAAACAAGCAAAGTTGGTCTTTGTAGGTATTATGAACTTGAGGTTAGCTATAAAAGTGAGTCAAGATACTGAAAGATCTTGACAGACTGGGAGAGTGTGCTAAAGGTTACAAGATGAAATTTAATAGAGATAAAATAATAGATTACATTTATATAGTTTGTTGGTTCGTAAAGCACTTTATATGCATTAATTAATTAGATCCTTCCAAAAGCCCTGTCAAGTAAGTATAAATGTGACCTTCTCCATTTAACAAATGAAGGAAGTGAGACTGAGAGTGGTGAACTTTACTAGGACCACCCAACTGCTAAGTATCTGAAGCTGGAGTCAAACCAAGATCTTCCTGGCTCCAAATGACCACACAAATACAAGAGATTATATGGCTAGTCAACAGTTCAAGGGAAAACGCATAGATTTTAGTGGATTGTAACTTCAAGGAGAATCCGAAGTACAACTATGGAAGAAAAACCAAAACAATACATAATGTGCTCTTTTAGCTGCATTAGTAAAAGTATAATGTAGAAGGGAGTTAAGTGATAGTAATGCTATATTCTTCTCTGATCAAAACATATCTGGAGTTCAAGTCTAGGTGCTTCCCTTCCCCTTTCTCTTTTCTTGTCCCTTTCCTCTTCTTTTTCTTTTCATAATTTTCTTTTATGATTTTTATTCCTGTCTTTTTTAATAGCATAGGCATTTCCTGATATTTCTAACAATTAAAAGCATCTATCAGTGAAGTAGTTGGTGTTATAAGGCATTTTTCTTTGGCTTAACTGCTTTGTTACAAAGTTTTTTACTGGAGGCATTTAAGGATAAACTGTGTGATCATTTCTTAGGGCAGCTTTAAAGAGATTCTTGCATCGGTTGGAAAATTGATACAAATGGTTTGTAAGAGCTATCCCCATTCTAACATTTGATGATCCTAGTAAATGGTCACTTCCTTCAAGAGTTTACCACCCAGTGGATGAGGAAAAACACACCATAATAACTTAAATAATATGGTGGATAGGGAGCTGGCCTCAGAGCTGGAAAGAACTGGGTTAAAATCCTGCCTCTGAACCTGTGTGACTCTGGGCAAGTCACAATCCCTTAGTGCTCTAGGCAACTTGATGAAACTAAAAGTTGCAAGGAAAGTGCCAACCTGATCTGGCAGAGAAAATTTCTTCACCTAAGAACTGCCTGTACTATAGGTCCAAAGCCTACACCTCAATAATGTTTTAAGGCATATACATAAAAGACCAATAGTAATCCAAGGCAGGATATTATGAGATCCAAAATAGTTAAATATATGAATGTTACATATATTTAGAGGTTGGAGAAATCACTGTGGTTTGGGACATTTGGAAAAGGTTCATGGAAGAGATGGACCTTGTAAAAAGTGTGGGATTTAAATAATCCTGAATGATGGTGGACAATATTTTAAGCTAGGACAGAATATGAGATTACCCCCTAGGTTTTTTTTCATCTATCACCTCCCAGAACGCTGCTACAGGTTTGAGGTGCTATGTAGGTTGGAATCCCCTCCTAACCATTGCTCGTGAGTTCCGGTGATATGCTTACTTTTATTTTTTCAAGCTATGGTTATGAGATCAAATAAGCGTCGAAGCTCTGTTTGTATTTGAAGATTACAGAGGTCCAGTGGTGATGTTTATTCTCTTTGAGCTCCTGTTTGTGTTTTGTCCTTATTGAATTGAACCAAATAGAAATGATTTTTGAGTTTCTGCAAGTTTGTGCTGCGGTAAGCCGGGAGATGGGATTTTACCTACAGGGATTTTTGGAATGATAAAGGCAAGTTGAAAGAAGGCATTTCCTCCCTGGTCTATTACTACTACCTGAAATAACAATAAATCCACAGAAGGAAGAGAAATGATGTCCTGCAGAGAGCAGGAGGAGTCAACTAAGGCTTTATTTCCTCCCTCTGGCTCAGTTGGGAATGTTTTCTGTTGGAGAAAAGTTGTTAATTTTGATTTTGAGAGGATTGATAGCTAAACTTGAATGATGTAGACAAATCTCTCTCCACCCTCTCACCCCCCAATTCATGCTTTGTAGTATAACTGGGAGAGGGCCAGGTTACATAAACTACATCTTCCATTAAGATAGTTTTAAGTTCTAATGCTATCCTCACAATTTTATGTTAAATTTCTCTCGTTCCTGGTTTATCCCTGTATTCAGTCACCCAGAGATTGCTAGCTCTACAGACAAGGACCATTCTTTTAACAAAGAGCACAACCATGGGGGCTAGATTAGATCTTCTGTCCCAGAAAGAGAGGAAAGGGAACATACAGGAGATAGGAAAATCTAGAATAACTGGTGAATATGTAGGTGTACCCCTTACACCAAAGAACTTTTCTTACTTCTGTGTTTAACTTTTATCATCCACTCATAATTTGTATATTAAAAGTGACCTGAGGGTCAGCTTACTACAAACTGGTGCATTTACAATGGTTTGAGATCCTTTTATTTTTCTGAGCACAAAAAAATGAGACAGAGCTAGTATTACCGCCCTTAGATTAATCAGAATCATCCTGTATTTTGGGCAAGGTTGAGTTTTCTGGGTTGTGATTAGTTAATGACTTCATTTTTTGTACTATTGTCACTTCCAAGTCTCTTTCCACTATCCTAATAAATCTTCTCTTGTAACAAAGAAGTGCAGTTAAGCCAAACAAATGAACACATTAGCCATATCCAAAGATGTATCTCTCATTCTCTACCTTTTGTTCCCCATTTCTCTCCTGAGAGGGGGAAGGCATACTTCCCCAACAATCTCTCAAAATCATTACTAGTTTTTGATGCCTTTCAAATTTGTTTTCCTTTGAAAAATTATAGTAAGTCTGGAAATTATTGTCCTGGTCCTGCTTTGTTCTGTATTTGTTTATACATTTTTGGTGGATTCTTTTCTGAATTCCAAGTTTTTCTAAATTCTTCATATTTGCTGTTTCTTATGAGAAGTGTCTCTTATTCTGATATAAGTACATCACTTCTTTATTTTTACTTGTTTTTTTTAAATATCTATCATTTTATTTAGTACTTTAAGGTTTGCAAAGTGCGTTATATATGTTATTTCATTTGAGCCTCACAAAATCTCTGTGATGCAGGTGCTATCATTATCTTTATTTCACAGATGAAGAAACTAGGCTGAGAAGTTAAGACACTTGCTCAGGTTCACATATTTAGTATCTGAGGCAAAATTCAAACTCATGTGTTTCTTGAATCCAAGTCTAGCACTCCATCCACTATGTCACCTGCCTGTCCCCTGCCATTTGGTTAGCACAGGTATAATTGTCACAGATATGATACCATGCCCTTACTTCCCTCACCCATGATTTTTAAAATAAATAACAATTAGGCAAAATCAACCAATAGAACACTCCTAGTGGCTTTATATCATCGGAGCCTGAACTGGGGTGGCTTCTAGGGATAGGCAGCATGTACCTGAAGGTGGGGGGGAACCCTACATATTCTAGATACTTTCTTCTTTTTAAGTTTTTATGATAGTCCTCTATGCTGGTTCTCTGCTATCTGTCCATCTCTTCCTTCTCACTCTTCGCTGGTTCTTCAACCATAATAATATCCTGGGCCCTCTTCTCTTTTTACTCAACTTTCTCAGTTCGTGATCTCATCAGTTTCTGAGGATTTAAAAATTATCTCAATGCAGATTATTTGCAGATCTATATATCCAGACCTAGTATTTTTTGCTGAGTTATACTCATGTATCTTCCACTGCCTCTTGGATGTAAGTGATCTAGATAACCCAAAAGAATTTCAATCTCAATGTGTTCAAAATGGAATTCATCCTTTTTACCCACAAACCTTCCTTCTTCTGAACTTCTCTCTGATGTTGTGAGGTTACTTCCCCTCCCATCACCCAGGCTCCCAACCTCGGTATCATACTCAGTTTCTCACTCTCACTCAACACACATAGCCAATCATCCATTGCCAAGTGTTGTTGTTTTGATTTACATGGTTCTATTGTAAATTCCCTTATCACCAGTTATGTAGCTGCAACTTAATTCAGGCCCCCATTGCCTCCTTCCTGGACTACTGAAATAGCCTTCTAACTGGCCTCCGCAAATCTCTACCAGTTCCAATCCAACCCCAAAACAACTGCTATGGTCATTTTTCTAAAGTACAGGTCTGACCAGAGGTGTCGAACAGGCAGTCTGTAGGCTGCACGTGTCCTGCAATACTTCACAGCTACCTGAACCAGATTAAAATGTGATTGGGAAATATTTAACAAAATAAATAAAAATACAGTAGAACACAGATGATGTTTATACATGCTTTTCTAAGTCAATATGTAGCATGTGCAGATCCCTATGTATCATTAAATGGCTCCATTTCTATTTGAATTGAGACCACTGGGTCTAACAATGTCATCCTGTTGCTCAGTGATGATCCAGTGGATCGCTCTTATCTTCAGGATCAAATATAAAATCCTCTATTTGGCATTTGAAGTACTTCACATACTTGTCCCTTTCTATATTATCTTATTTTCCTCTATCTATCTATTTATCTATCATCTATCTATCTATCTATCTATCTATCTATCTATCTATCTATCATCTACTATCTATGTTGTAAGTTATTTTTTATGTTGTCTTTCTTGATAGAATGTAAGTTCCTTGAAGACAGGAATTATTTTTTCCCCTTTATTTTTATCAGAGCAGTGCCTGGTACACAGTAAGTGTGTAATGACTGCTAGTTGATTGACTGACTGATAGCAAACACATTTGACAATGTTTGCAATATTCCATACCCATAGACTCTCTGTTTCTCTAAAAAGAGTTGTGTATTTTCTGATTTTTTTTCTCTCTGGGTCTAAGATGTCATGATAATTACATAACTTATGGAGTAATTTTATTTTCCTTTTTGTTTCTATTGTTGTAATCATAGTAATATGGTGTTGTAATAATTGTAATATTGTAATCACAAAAGGCTTTCAATTAGAAAGTTATTTTTTTAAAGTTCTTAACTTTTTTCTTCTTAAGAGAAAACTCTACAAACCACTTCTATAAGTATTCACCTGTGTTTGTATGCTCTCTCTACTTACTCAGCTTACCCCCAAAAGAAGCTATAAAAGAAGTCCTCAACAGGCCAGTACAACTTGTCCCTGATCTCTTTTCCCTAGCTTTTACACAAGAGCTGTCTCTTCTCTCTCATACTACCCTAGGGTAGTGCATTGCTATTGCTATAAACATTATAAATGTCATAAACATCGCTATGTGTTAATAGTTCCATCTCCCTCTTCTCCACCAATTGCAATGCCATATTGCAATGTAACATGGGGTGACCTTGGCTCACCTCTACATAAAGGACAGCTTTCCCTGGACAGAAATGAGAGATCTCTAGGACCCTGCCTATACTGCCCCAAGAAATGATCGGGGTCCATCTAGTTCCCTCTTCTTCCTGCAACTGTTCCCTCTCAAATCAGACTCCAGAATGCCCAGTATTAGACCAGGTATCATAAATTCTAAGATCAGAGTAGGAAGAGATTTCAAGAGATTTCCTTATCCAGCTCTGACTTTCAGGCTAGAGAATTGTGGTGTATCCACTCACTGCTAGTTTAAATAAGTTTCCCCAGTTTTCTCTGAGTTCCTCATTTGTCATTTTTTATGGCAAAATAATATTTTAATATTTGCTGCATTCTTATAGTACAAATTACATAGAGCCATGGATCAAAAACAAATAAACAAAAAATTGTGTAGTGGGGTCTATGCTTTAACAAATAGGTAAGAATAATTTGTTTTTCAGCATCTTGTAGCTGTAGTCTGAGCAATTTTAGTTTCAACTTAGAGAATCATAGAATCTTAGAAGTGGAAGGGATCTTCAGATCATCTAGTCCAAGCTGCACCTGTGTAGAAATCTGCTCTATGTCTGACAAGTGGGCATCCATGCTCCACATAGAGATCTCCAGTGAAGGGGGCCCACTACTCCCCCAAGGAAGCCTCCTTTACTTTTGACCCATGAAACTAATGTCTCTTTCCCGTGATAGTCCTCCAAATATTCAAAGATATTTTTACCTTGTCTCCTAAATACTGTCCAAACTAAATGTGAATTCTTTCTGTTTATCCCTATAAGACAGGAATTCTATCTCACTACATGGGTTGCGTTGCTCAGGACATGTGCTACCTTTTGTGTCCTTCCTCAAATATTGTGCCCACAACTGAATACAATCTTTTAGAAAGTGTCTGTCCAGGGCAGATTACAATCAGATTATGTATGACCTCTCTCTTGTAAAACAGTATGAGATTACTGTAGCATTTTTTTTCTTTTTGGCAACTATGTCAATCTCTGGTAACATACTCCTTTTTATCACATAAGGGGCTGTAAAATGTTTAAAACAGGTTGTTCTCTTTATTTGGTAATCATTTTTCTGATCCTGTTTACACTATTACTTTGTTTAGTAAACCTTCCTTAGTCTCTTGCATATTTCAAAAGTCAATGTTAGCTTAGTTCCTGTCTGAATTCTAATAGATTTCCACTTACTGAGATTTGATTACATGGGTATTTAGAACTCTTTATTTTGGCTGACTGAATGCACTGTGGTCAAAAACTTCCTCATGAAAATACAAATTATTTTAAAAGGCATTTGGCTTAAAAAAGGACATTACTTCTACATCAGAATGAAAAATACTTTAGGCCAGGGGCATTCCGTATTTTCTGCATTTTTATCCAAACTCTCTAAACTTTTCTTAATTATTTCAGTTCAAATTAGGATATAAACTTTATGATAAAGTCATTCTTAATTCTCTTTCCTTTGAGCCATCACACACAAACACACAACACATGAGCATCAAAGCCTCATCAGTGTAAATGTTTCTATGTTTTATTTGTTTTTTATGTTTAAGAGGGGAAAAGGAGATTGATTGCAAGGGTCATAAAAGTAATGATGCATTTAATGAAAACGTATATTTTATAGATAAAGTAAATTTTTTAAATGACTTGAAGCTACTACTCAAGTTAATGAGATGAAATGACCTTCAAAATGTTAGTTCTTTGACCTTAGGTTGTCACTTCTGTGGTTTTTAGCCTCTTGAATATTTATTTTATTTTTGAGACCTTTATGATACTGTTGTTCTCTCTTACTTACATATGCTTGACTCTTCTGTAATGTCTTGGGTGAGAGGCAGGGAATTTTAGTTCTACCAAAGTACAGCTATTCAGAGGGTGAAATCTGAATGACTCAATGCTATGTATCGAGGACAGACGGCCTGTTTCCTTTTAATTAGGCATATGGCGAGGGACTGAACCTGTGATTTCCCTGCTGTAGGAAGCTTTTATCAAAGAAATCCATTCTACCAATTCAGCTTGACACCTCTGTAGTTTTTTTTTTTCGTCTAAAGGAGTTGCTGAGAATACAGGGTCACAAGTCAGTCTGTGTCAGAGGTAGGATTTGAACTCAGGTGTTCCTGGCTTCAACATTAGCTTTTTATCCACAGCATTTGGGATTCGGCATCAGTGACTTGGTTATGAACTGATGAACTCTTTTTTCATTAATTGACCTAAATTATGTTATTAAAAAAGGAATTATAAGATGCTCGTTGGAAAATCTTTCCTACTTAGGCACATTAATGTCTGTGTCTACATGCACAAACATGTATTTGTTGATTTGGTCAGCAGCTTTCATATAGTAGGCATGTCAATGCAACAAATATTTATTAAGCATCCAATGCTTGTCAGCTATTATGTTAGGGCTGGAGGTATAAACACAAAAGTGAAATTTTTCCTATCTTCAAGGAGCATGCTACGTTCCACCGTAAGGACATAACACTCCATACAAGTCAGGAGATACAAAGTATATACATAGTAATAGGAAGCAATTTAAACAGGGAGAGAGTCCTCACAATTGGCAAGGGGAGTGAGAAATCAGAATGATAATTCATGCAAGATGTAGCAACTGAGCTCTGCTCTGGAAGAGCTAGGGACTGCAGGAGGAAAAGGTGAAGGGGAGCAGGGGAGTATACTCCAGGAATGGGAGACTATTTATGAAAAGGTATTAAAGTACGAGACAGATTATTGTATATGAGGAACTATTAATAGGCTAATTTCCCTAGAAGAGAGAGCATATAAGGAATAAGATGAAAGAAGACCACCAAATAACGTTTTTTGCTTTTTGGGAGTCAATTGGGGTTAAGCAACTTGCCCAGGGTCACACGGCTGGTAAATGTTTGAGGTCAGATTTGAAATCATGTCCTCTGGACTCCAGGGTTAGTGCCATTGTTCCACCTAGCTGCCCCTGACTAGCAAATATTGTTAAGAGCCTAATTGTGGAAAGCTTGTTGGTATACAAATTGGTCAAATGAAAAAGTCATAAGAGCTATCTTAGACCAATGATGGGAACTAAAAAACGTGTGAACTTTTTGTTACATAAAAATTCCCTCATGACTCTAGGCAACATTTTGCTTCAGAAAATTAATATTACTGGCCAGATTATATTTTTTTACTTCTACTCCTCCCCGCCTCCCTGAAGGCAGCACGAGAGAGTGAAAAAAAACACTGAGCTTGGAATTATAAGTCCCAAGTTTGAATCTTAGTTCATCCATTTACTATTTTTAAAGTGACATTGGGTAGGTCATTTAACCTCTGGGGGCATAGGCTACTTATCTCTAAAATGAGGGAATTGGACTGGATCAGGAGTTTTTCAACTGCAGTCTCCATGCCCTGAAATAACCATAGACAGATTTTGGGGGATGGCAGTTCGCAAACCTTTATGCGAAAAATACATCTTTATTTCAACAAACTGCTTCCTTTGCAATGCTATATTTTATTTTATGAATTTAAGTTCCATCAGACTGCCAAAAGCATACATGACACAAAGAAGGTGAATAACCCCCGAACTAGATGATTTCTAAGGTTCCTTCTAGCTCTAAATCTCCAATCCTGTTTTTACTAGTCAAGAAGGAACAGAATATCTTGTCCTCTTTTCAGAATTCAAAATTGCTTATTCAACAGGTCAGAACAAGTCCTGAGCCCTATTCTAAGCCATTGACTCACTTTTCAAGGTTTTGGAAGAAAACTGCAATTAAATATAGTCAGGTATTTAATGTTATGGAAAGGTTAAATTATTCTGATTTTCAGCAACTTGCCAGGGCAGCATTATTAACAGTACAACCAATATTTCTTGGTCCCTAATGCTCACGAGGCTTTATAGATGGCCTGTGGTGAATTGGAATGACCTAATTTTTAAGATGCATTCAATTCAACTGTGTGCCTCTAGACCTGGCCTTAGTTACAGATGATAAATCACAAGAAAAGCAAGTGCATGAAAGAGGAAAGCCTGATGTGCATCTCCAGAGTATAGGTACAGTGAGAACTATTCCCATTGAGTGGTAGGAGCTTTGGAGAAAAGTGCCTAGTTAGTGAATGCTTTGTGTTATGCTTGACCACTTCACATGTATAGGTTATTACATTCAAAGAATCCCAGACTCACAGAATTTAGAGTTGGAAGGCATCATTCATCTTAGATTGACTTCATTTTAAAAGGTTCATATAAATTCACAATACTTTCTAAAGCAAAATCAGAATGCTATTTATATTTGGAGACAGAGACATGCAGTCTTAGCAATTACATTATAAAGAAATGTTTAAGTCAAAAAAGGGGTACCAGGTTAGTCTCTTATGCTATGAAAAGAATGGAGAAATTCCAATATCCCCTCTGAAATGATTTTTTTTTCCTTTCTGAGCAGTGAAAGAAAAACATTTATTCAAAAATAGCCTTTAAGGATTTCTTAAAGAACAAAATGGGCCAAACTTCTATCTGAAATAGTTTAGAGGATTCTTATTTGGATGGAGGAAAATGGACTAGAGCTGGGCTTTTTAACCTGGGATCCATAAGTAGTAGATTTCAAAGAGTACGTGAACTTGGATGAGGAAAAAAATACATTTTTATTTTCACTAATGTTTTTTCTTTGCAATCCAAAGTAATTTTTTATGCATTAAAAACTATTTTGAGAAGAGTTCCATAGGTTTCACCAGATTGCCAAAGGGGTCTATGATACAAAAAGTTTAAAGACCCCTGAACTTAGGGCTTCAACTTGGGGCTTTCCAGGCTTGTATCAGACTACTTGAGATCTCCTTAGATGCATTTCCTTCTGTCTTTTTATTTAAATGAATACATAATTGTACTGAAAAGAAGCAAATATTTAAATGATCATAATACATATCAATCTAAAAAAGAGACAATTTAAGTTTGTAACCACTTAGGTTAAATGTCTTCTAGTGAGTGCTACATTCCTACCATTTTCCATGGTCCTACTCTATGAAATAGCTTTCTTTATAATATTGCCAACAGAATGAAGCAGCAAGTCATTGTAAGTGCAACTTCTCATTTCTTTTGCTGAAATGTCTTCACCCATTGTGACTGAAACAAATACCTGATACCTGAGGATAATGTGATGCAATATCCATTCTTATGAGAAAATGATGCTGCTTATCCGCCATTATTTGGGAATGATCACTCTACTTCCAGAAATGGCTATTGCTTGTGAAATTAGTAGGCATTCCATTAGAGTTCTTGGTTCTATCCCAAGCCTTATATGTTTTCCAAATCCACTTTAGAAGCAGGAGAAATTAGTAGCTTTACATTAAGTTACCTCCTGATTTCATAGGCACATAAATTAAAAAAATCCAGGATGGAATTAAGAGGCTGTTATTTCTAACTCTCTTACATTGCAGATGAAGTAAGTGAGGCCTAAGGGAGGCAAATCACTTGTCCAAGGTCACAGGTGGGATTTGAATACAGTTTCTCTTACTCCAGAGTCAGTGCATTGTTGCTTGTGCCATGGAACTATATTATTAATGACACAGCTACTTTCTCAAATAAGACAGGTAGAAACCCACTCAGATTGTCTCATATTGGGCAACTTGTCCATATGTTCTCATAAATCTGCCAGAAGGAGTCAAACGCATCATTCTGGGTTCTTTTCTTCAGTCATTGCATGGATATCAGTGGAGCATGTAGGTTTTTCATTCTCTTTCCAAGTGACTGACTACTTTCTTTTCCAGTCAAATGTTGTGCTGATGACATATTTTATTTGTCCTCTCATGAACAATAATTGAGTGGTGGTGGGTTACAACCTACCCATGCCCACTGTGTGGCTGTCTCAATTGCCTTTTGGGTGACTCTCTAATTCTTTGGACATTATCATATTCCTTTATTCATAACCATATGATGTCACCAGAAGAATATGGTTGATGGGCCTCATTTGAAGGCCATTTCAGTACCCTAAATTAGGTTAGGCAAAACAAAATTGACATTTCCCAGCCCTCCCTGGCATGCAATCTACAGAATATGAGAACTCAGCTTTTTCAAGTGACAGTGCGATATAGTAGATAGAGCTGTCCTTGGAATTAGGAGGAGAGGGGTTTAAATTATGCCTCTGACACATACTGGTTGTCCAACTCTGGTCAAGCCACTTAACTTCTCTGTGCCCTGCTATTTAAGACTTAAGGAAGTTGCAAAGAAGGCATCAATCTGCATTGGTAGATGGATAGTCTTCAACAGGAGTAGCATACACTGCTGAAATCATAGGTCTAGACAAAAAAAGAAGAGAAAGCTTTACAACTTCATTTTCTTTTTCTTCATGTTCTGAGTACTCTGCCTTGAACATATTTCTTATGGTCTTATAGATCTGAGTTCAGTAGCTTGCATGCAAGGATTCTTAAATTGCCTGCAGGTGAGCAGAGGGCTCCTTCTAGCCAAGATCAGTAAATTTCACTGTACAAACACAATAATAAATCCATGACAGGTTGGTAGTGTTGGCACACTTCAGAATGGGGCTTATTTTGTTCCCAAGCTACTTGTCTGAAGCACCTTTAACTTTCTATTCTCTGGAATCTTTCATCTCTGGAAATCAGACTATGGTTCCAACATAATTTATTGCCTCTTCCATAGAATTTAGAATGTTCATTTCAAAGTATTTTTTTCCAGAGAACCTGAAGAGGTATTCTGAGGGAACCCTTGGAAATAAAAACACAACTCAGTTAGCCATTTTTTCTCTTCACAATCACTGAAATACATTATTTTAAAGGACCACAAATATTTAAGTTTTCCTTTCAGAAATTTAGGATTTGGAAGTTGTTTGGAGTTTGGAAGAAGTTTGTAGCACCTTTCAAGGACTTTTCAAATGTATGCATGCTACCCATCTTTGAAAATACTACCCAGCATTGCATTGTAGAGGCCTGGAGAGAGTGTAATGGAGAACGGTGAGAGATATTTATGTGACAAGAGTGCAGTGAGAAATGGAGGCAGCTGGTACCTAAGCAGCAGTACCTAGTCTAGAAAAATAAGTTAATTATCTAGCTTCTCAGTTCTGGTTCACCTCAATGTATTTACTTATATGATACAGCTGAGAAATCCGTGTCCTATATTGACATCGTATCTCATAGACCCAGAAATTTAATTTTTTTCTGTTTCCCAAATTAAAGCCCATTTAGTTGATAATAATAAAATAGCATAATATTTTCTAAAACCAACTGAATATTTCATATACTGATGAATTACATATTTAAACCCCAGGCTCACAAATACATGTCTGTAGTCATGTACATAAGCATACACACAAACACACACACACACACATACACACACATACACATACAAATACAAACATTTAATATTAAACCATGGAAGATTTCAAAGTAATCATTTTTGTGACATATGTTACTAAATGAATTAGCAAATATGAACCTAATTATTCCTCTGACATGGTATATTCATCAAAAATTTTAGAGCTCAATGTGTAATAAGTTAGTCCACAAATATTTATTAAGGGCCTACTATATTCCAGGTCCTCTGTGAGGTAATGGGGATACAATAAAAATAAAAGCAAATCCAAAATGAAACAAAGCAAAACTTCCTCCCTGCTCTCAAGGGGCTCACAGTCCAGTGAGGAAAATGATCATGTGAAAACATGGTATATAGAAAATAAATTTGAGATTGGCAACAGAGGGAAGGCAAAAAAAATTAAATAGAATTGAGAGGAAATCTTTCTTGTAGGAGGTGTGATTTTGGCTGAGACTTGAAAGGAAGTCAGGAGAACCAGGAGATGGATGAAAAGAGGGAGATTTCTAGTAATGGGGATAGCCAGTGAAAAGGCCTGGAGTAAAGGAATGCAGTGTACTATTCGAACAACAGCAAGGAGGCCAGTGTCATTGTATCTTATAGTAGATGAAAGGGATCACTGTGTGAGAAAATTGGAAAGGTAGAAAACAGCAGCTTATGAAAGCCTTTGAATGCTAAATGGCTTTTATATTTGATCTTGGAGGTGATAGAGAGCCTCTGAAGTTTATTGAGTGGTAGCGAGAGAGTGATATGATCACATCTACATTTTAGGAAAGGCAATTTGACAGCATGGAGGATAGACTGCAGTGGGTAGAGACTTGAAGCAAAGAGACCAGTTAGAAGGCTATTGCAGTAGTTCAACCATGAGCTGATGAAGGTCTGCATCAAGGTGGTGGCAATGCCAGAGGAGAAAAAGAAGGGTTGTGAAAAGAATTGTTATGAAGATAGAATCAGATTGTATATAGGGATATGAGAGAAAGAGGAGTTGAGGATGACACTAGGTTGCAAACCTGAGTGACTAAGAGAATAGTGGTGCTTCTTGACAGTAATAGGAAACCCACCAACCTTGAAGCTTGCAGATTTCAATTTTGGACTTGTTGGATTTAAGATGTCCATGGCACATCTACTTCAAGATGTCCAATAAAACGTTGGAGATGTGAGACTAGAGGTTAGGAGAGAGGTAGGTCTGGATAAATAGATCTTGGAATCATCAGTATAGAAATGATAATTGAATTCATGGGAGCTGATGACATCACCAAGAAAATAGTATATAGAGAGAAGTGACGAAGACCCAGAATAGAATACTGGGGGGATGTCTGAAGTAAGTGGGCATGACTTGGAGGAAGCGGTTAAAAATGTAGGCAGAGAACCAGAAGAGAGGAATGTCATCATTATCCCATCCATCCTGAACAGTAGTATTTTTTCTTTCTTTACTTTTCCTCTTGTCTCTGACAATTGTGGTGTCCAAGGTTGATAGGGATTTTTCCAAACCGTCACTCTGACTACCACCCACAGGTCATAATCTTAATAGAAATATTTACTTGCTATGATGTCTAATGACTAACTCATAGACCAAAAACCAGCTAATGATGAGGCTCTATTATTATCATCTATGTCTTGTGGATGGTCCACAGTTCCATAACTACTTATAGTGGCTGCTGGGTGTGGTTCTGAGCCACAAGTGCTCTAAGTAGCATGGCTACATCAGCTTCCATGATGCTGACACAGTATTCATGGATTGAATATTAATGAATTACAAATTACAAATTAATTGCAAAATTAATGAATTATAAATGAAATACAAATTAATGAATATAAATGAATTACAAATCTATAAAAACTAGAAAAAAGATAATATCTATTAAGTTGGCAGCATATATGGACCTGAAGCAATGGAAAATATACATTAGCATGACCTCTGTGTTTAATAGTTGGCAATCTTACTTGGTTTTTTACTTGTGACAAATTTCCTAACCCCATTAACATTTTGCTTTAAAAATATGAATTCAATAGTTAAGGATGACTCAATGTATATAAAGTACGTTTAGCTAGAACTGTAAAAATTTCCAGCAATGCCAGGGAGTAGCATTTCCCTGCTCATCTCCCTCCCTAGGGTCTAACAAGACCATCCAGAGGCAATTTGAATAATCTTATCTATTAGGTCCTAGAGATATATGTGGAGCTGGTGGGATAAAAGGCATGGAGAGGGAAACTGTGAGTATTTTTTCCAACTTCAAGGCCTGAAGTATATAATAATGTAGGTAGGAAATATATCTCAGGACCTGGAAAAATGAAGATATGATTTCACCTTGTCAAAACATCACTTTGGTGATTGTGACTGGTTGAAGTTAAGAGCATCATGTCATGTTCCTGTCCGCTGGACAAATTCTTATGAAGTGTCCTTAGGGAGAGAGAGCAAGAGAAAAGGTAAAGAGTAGAAGCCGTCTGACTTGGTCCACCATTTGAGCTGTAATACTTTTATGCTTGGGAGTTCTGAATATCCTCCTCCACCCATACATCTTCTATTCCAGAGACAGATTCCAAAGCTGAGACTGACAGTGAGAAATAGAGATGGCATGTTACACTCTTCTACCCTCTAATCTTCTGACAGAAGTGAGAATTCTCCTTTGCTTCTTGACATTCTTTTTCTTCTTTGTCTTATCTTTGAACCACTTTTTTTACTCTCTCAAGGAACATTTTATTCCTCATATTAACTTCAGAATAGAATTATATTCCTATAGTCCTTCCCTTTTTCCTCTAGGAAGGAGACCAACTTTCACTGTGAACATATGTAGATATTATGTTCAAGGGAAAAGTAAGAATAGAGAATGGAACTGTTATTTCATTGGTATAGGGAGCTTCCAAATGTCAATTGGATAACCATCCCCATATACACACACACACGCACACACACACACACACACACACACACACACACACACACACACCCCCAAATACCATTGCCAATGAAGGTTATCACATTCTCTGAAATTTATAATCTTAAACAGTTTCCTAAAGGACCATGGGGTTAAATGACTTGCCTAAGCTCCTACAGTCATTATGTGTTGGAGGTGGAACTTGAACCCAGCTCTTCCTTGTTTCTGCTTGTCATGTGCCACCAACAAAAATACAAATATAAACCACTCTCTGCGAATGACAGCAGATCTTGCTCTCCTTTCTTACTTGAAACAAGTTCTAGTCTTTTCTGGTATGTCTCTTGGCTAATCCATGCGGGCTAACTGCTGTACAAATGACTTCTTTGTGATACATAGTATGAAAATTGAAACACAGATAGAGTGAGATTCATCTACCTTATTTTATTTTATTGTTGCTTTCCAAAGCCTACTTTACACTTTCCTGGCTTAAGTATCTTTATTTGCATACAGCATTTTTTTCAGTATTACAAGAGGCTTAATTTCTTTCATTTTATGGTAAAATTTCCCCAACCATCCCTCTATTTTGATGGTACTGACAGAATGGCCGAATTCGAAAGTTAGAAAGGAATTCAGTGTCCATGAGTCTAAACCATTCATGAAAAGGATCCCTCTTATACTTGTATATCAGTAGTGTCAAATACATGTAGAAATAAGGCCACTGAACTATACATGAGGATCCCAGGGAGGCAACATATTGGCTTAGAAAGCCACATACTAAAGTTATCTGTTTTATTATATTTTTATCTTTTGTTAAATATTTCCCAATTACATTTTAGTCTGGTTCTGACATGCTTGGGAGTAGTATAGGTCACATGTGTGACACCATTTATATAAATGACAAATGGTTATCTAGCTCTTGTATGAGGACCTCCAAAAAGGAGGAAGTAATCAATACTTAAGGCAACCACTTTAGGACAGCTCTAATTTTTAGAAAGTTTTTGCTAACTTTTTTTTCAATTTCTTAACAATATATTTATTAACATAGTCCATATCTTCAGAGCTCCACTAATATATTTCAAGCCACAAGTTGTTCTGTGGCCAAATTAGTATAAGAAATACTGATAGAAGGTCTTTTTATCAGTCGAGTCTTTGGGAAATTATTATTTCCCTGTTCCAGGGAGCAGCTTATATTGGGTTATAAGATTAGTCAATAATCTCATAGAAAATATTTTGTTTTCATTGAGTTCAGATCCCCACATATGAAAAAATGTACTTCTCCCTCCCTTCCACCCAATTTTACATGAACCTTCTTTGGCCTTGGGGCAGATCTTTATATAGTTATTCTCCTTTAGTCTCTGTTAATGTAACAGAAAGTCAAATGAATTCAGTGATGTTTTGGGATTCTTAATTAGTAAATGCAAGTAAACTTAAAAGAATTGTGATTGAAAATAGAAAATAAACACATGGACCCAAAGCAGAAAATGTCTTACTAATCTCCAGTGGTTAAGTCTTCCTCAAACTCTCTCCCTTTCTCTAATTTTTAGTATTTTATTTTGTGGGCCTTCTGTGGTTGGTGTGCCTACATGATATTTAATCAATATTTATTATATCTAGGGTGGGTTGTAGTAAAGACAACTCCTGGACTGAGCTGAAGAAGGAGACATTTTGGAACTTTGAGTAACGTGTCTGGATTAAGCCTTTCGGAAATCACAATCTTAAATGATTCCTTTAGTGAATTTATGCAATATGCAATGAAAAAGCTCTAACATGAAGTATGGTAGAAAGTGCAGTTTCATCCCTAAACTCTAGGAGGAGCAAGAGAGAGAAATAGGTCAGACAGAAAATAATTAAGGGAGAAAGAAGTATCTATGCACATATCAGTATCTGTGTGTGTATGTATGATTTATTATGATGCAATTTATAAAAATGGGCTATTGCTAGTATCTATGTCTTAGTATTTAGAGCAGTCTTCACTGCACTGTATAAAATTCATTTCCAGTAACTGCTTCTTCTTTATTATTGAACAGCTTTCCTCTGTGCTTAAATCTTTCAGAAGTATGGAAGTTACTGTAAAAAGCTTGTAACAGCCAATGTATTCATGTCAAGACTCTAGAACTGGCCTATGGCCATAAATATCACTTGCTTCAACTGCTGAAACGTTTCATGTATGTATTTAGCTTCGACTCTGACAACGTCCCATTCTTTTAGTGTGTTGTATCATGCTGGACACAGAGTAAAGGACTTAATCAATTCTTATTGATTGACTAACTCTCCAGGGTTCTCATGCTAACTCATTGAAAGAATAGTAGGAGTGCTTTGAAGGGAAAAACAAAGAGGAAAAAGAATCTTAATAGGCAGAGTGGAACGCTAACCTGGGTCAGGATTTGGAGGATACGAGAATGTGACATAAAGGAGGGAGGGAAAAAGAATAACTTTGCAGCTTTCCCTATGGAGGAAGAACCTGGACTCTGTGAGGAAGAAGCAGCTTCCAGTGCTCTGAAGAATGATAATTAGTTTTCACGGATGTCAACTGAAGGAAAGCCATCAAGTACCAGTCACAGAAAGAAAAGATATATCATGGTGTTGATAATTTCCTGCTAAGCAACATTGAGCCATATATTGGCTTCATGTGAACAGGCAGGAGCTATAATTGTTTAGAGGGTATAGATCCAGGATATCAGCTTCCTGAGAAGTGTCAAACCCGATGACTTCTACACACTTGTGATGATTCATATGGAAATAGGTAATAATTCCAGAAGAAACTTGCAAAGCACTTCTAGGGATTGAGTGCTAGATATGAAGCTATAGATCTTAGGAACAAAGATGGCATTTTTGTAACTCTTGCAGACTTAAGGCCAATCTTCAAAAGATTAATTAACTGCATTTCTTCTCTAATATGGTTACTAGACTAGTCTGTATACATGTCACCCTCCACCTACTTCTTATTCCCCAGGTAATTATATGTTCTTTGAGGGCCAAGATAGTTTATATTTTTGTCTCTGTATTTCCAGGTCCTAGCACCATTCATGGAACGCAGTTAAGGCACATAAGAAATGTTTATTGTATTAAATTGATCAATCATGAGGTTTCCATATAGTAGATGCCCATTGATTGTAGAATGGCTAAACAGATTATGGAATGTAAATATGGTAGGATATTACCACATTGTGGAAAATGAGAAGCATAAAGAATTTTGAGAAACATTGGAAGACATTTCCCATTACATTGCAAACTCCTAAAGGGAAGGGATTGTTTTGATTTTGTCCTTGTATCTGTATCATCTAGCACTGTGCTTGGCACTTAATAAATTATAACTATTAAGAAATATTAATAAAAATCTTAATTTTGAATTTAATTATTAATAAAGTCTTAATAAATTTAATTCAGACACAATAAATGCTCATTTACCCATATGAACTGATGCAAACTGTTTTTTGAACATTTTTTGAAATATTTCCTGAAGAAGGAAAATTGTATACACACTCTTCATAAAATATTGATATATTCTGTCATGACAGCCTTATGGATAGGATGGGAGCATATGGGCTAGAAGATAATTCAGTTAGGTGGATTTAAAACTGGGTAAATGATTGGATCTCAAAAGAAGTGACCAAATAGAAATATTTCCCAAACTCATAATCTGCTTTATTTATCTTGCTATCTGCAGCATGCTCCTATGGCAACATCGCTTCTATTACTCCTGCATATCCTCACCCCAAAACTCTTCATCATGCATCTTTGCTCCCTCCAATTTGTTGAATTGAGTGAGGGATTGATATGTTTTGCTGTTCCACTAATTTTCTTCCTATTTCCTGTTGTCTTTCAAAGTTTTGAGAAGCATTTGCTCCTATTGGGAGTAAAACACTCTAGATCAGCCCCTGTGTTAAAGTAATCATAGGAGTGGCAAATGAATAAGATCAAGAGGAAAGAGAAGCCCTCTCTATTTCCTGGCTTTTGTAGGAGGTTGTTTTGTTGATTTTTTTTCAAGATCTCAAAGAAACATAGTATTAATTTCAGGTGCTCAGTTTCCAGGCTTGATCCACTGAGAATTAGGAAGTTTTGGGACAAGTACTATTGAAAATGCAAGGCTAGAGGCGATGCTTTGCCTAAGGTGGATTTCAGCCATGCACATTCTAGCTCTTCGCTATGGTGTTCAGGTCTGCAGTCATTCTTGAGTGTAGCCATATTGTTTCATGATTCTATTAGGATAATCCATTCCCATTCTCAGCAGTGGTTATCATTTGGGTGGGTGCCAGGAATTTAGAAGGGAAGGGAGGGAACTCACCTCTTTCAGGGGTTGTTTCAGTCTTATTTAACAAAAATTTTCCCTCACTGTACATTAAGTAAGATATATTGAAAGATTGGAGCTGATTTAGTGGAAAACTTGGCTCCTGGATTCTTATGGTTAAGCCAGTTGTAAGGTTAGACTTGTACTTGACTGCTTGTAGCACTGTGCTGGCCTCAGGTAGGTCCAATGGCAAAGATGATTTTATTGTGTTAGCATCTTTTTTCCTCTGAAAGTGAGTTTACATGAATGAGATTCTTTCAAGGCTAAAGACATAGGACAAAGAAGGTGGCAACACCATCCTTTGTGAAGTTGGTTTGACTCTTGAACATTTTGGGGCTGAGGTATGTAAATGGCTCATGAGCCAAGTCTCAGCTCTCTAGCCCTTGGTCATTGGGTTTAGGAATGGAGGAGATGCATTGAGGTAGTTGTGATCCTATCAGCATTTAAGTTCCAAGTTTACTTCAATTCAACAACTATTTATTGAACTTTTCCAAGAGTGTTACCAAGATCCTGGTTTTACAGGTTTTCTCATGTAGAAGCTCCTCTATTTAGTGTTTCTTTTTTGCTGCTCTTGGTATTAGGCCTTTTTTTCTTCTTTTTTATAAATTTCATTTGACTGTTTAGGCCTACCCTAGCAGCTTCCTTAGTATATCTTCAAGTCTTGTGCTTTAGTGGAACATTCTGCTAAGCATAGCATCTTGGATTTCCCCTTTGGTCTGCAGTAAATTGCCATTGCTGTGGGTATGAGCTAGAATGTCATCTTGCACCACTGTCCAGAGCAGAGTCTTTGGACTTGAGCTAGGGAGAAGACATGAAAAATAGGAAGTTTTCCAAAGGGAAATCAAGTGTCTTCTATTCATAGTCTCCCCATGCAGACTATATACAACCTCACCAGTTCCTCATGCAAGGGTCTGCTCTCAAAATATGTCAATACCACTTCATCTTTAGACTTTAGAAATTAAGTGCCTCACTTAAACCCCTTGTTCTTTCATTGCCATTCTCACCGAAAGTCTATTTTGCACCTGGAGAAAAAAGAGAGGGTGTTGAGAAGACTGGAATTCATTATATTTGTTGAAAGAATGGGGCAGCTAGGTAATGAAACGGATAGAGCATCGGCACTGGAGTCAGAAGGACCTGAGTTCAAATCTGACCTCAGATACTTGTTAGCTGTATGACCCTGGGCAAGTCATTTAACCCTGATTGACTAAAGAAAAGAACTAGGTATATTTATCTTGGAGTATAGAAAACAGTGAGAGAAAGCTGAAAATTGTCTTTAGGTATTTAAAGGGCTGTGATGTGGAAGTGGGATTAGACATGTTCTGCCTGGCTCCAGAGGGCAGAACTTGGGGTCAATGAGTGGAAAATGGAAAAGGCAGAATGACAGATTGAGGCTTGATGTCTGAAGAAACTTATAAACAATTGGAGTTGTCCCAAGGTATAATGGACTGCCTCAGGAGTAGGTTCCTCTTCACTAGAGATTTTCAAATGGAGACTTGGTGACCATCTGTTAAGTATTTTGTAGAGGGGACTTTTGTTCAGATACATATTAGACTAGATAACCTCTGAAGTACATTCCAGCTCTATGAAGGATTCCATAATAGTTTCACCCCCTCCATCATAGTAGCTAATATAATAACTTTTCTTGAGCCTAGATAACTCTTACTTTTGCTTTTAATGATTTGAACAAGAATTGGAGTCAGAAAACTTGGGTTTGAGTCCCAATTTGGCCACTCTATGGCCCAAAGAATTGACTATGTGTCAATCATCTGTTCAAATGAGTTGGATCAAACAAGAGATTTGTTTTTTAAAAAAAGCACTTAGCACAACACCTGGCACAGAGTAGGCACCATATAAATGTTTTTTTCCCCTTTCCCTTCTCTCCCCTCTTGAACTTTGGGAATGCCCCTTGATTGCTCTGTTTTCTCTGTTTCATAATGCACATTGTTATCCTTGTACTAGCTGATTCATAGGATTGGTATAAGACCCCAAAGAGATAATGCTAATTAAGTGCTCTACATACAAATTATTGTTTTCTAGAGTTAGGAACTCATTCTGTGTCAGTCAGTCAACAACTGTTGCATTTAGAAATCACCACCCCCTCCCACTTTAGAGTATGAGTTCCTTGACACCAGGATCTATTTCTTTTGCTTTTGTTGTATCCCTACTGTATAGAACGGTGTATCACATGTAGTAGGCACTTTCTAAATGCTTGTTGGCTGAATGACTGACTAAAGAACACAGGCTTGTAGACCATTATGCAAAATTGAAGAATGATGCTGGGGTTAGATTAAAATTGGTTATGTGACTATCATGACATTTAAATCACTTTGGGTCGTTAAGAGGAGAGCTATTTGCAAACATTGATCTCTTTGTCACTTAATTAGGTTCAATATAGAAACAGTTATGTTTTACAAATAGATGAATTTGAAGGACTGGCTGTCTTTACAGGGCAATTTTATCCCTTGGTTCCAGATAACATCATATGACGACTCACAATGTAATGAATTTTCTGGGTACCTTTTACTGTTGGTGATTTGTTTTCATCCATCAAAAGAATAACAGAAACAGCTCTATCTGTCATACATTCTAAGAGTATCTGGCTCTTAGTACTCTGAAACAGGTCCCAAGAGACAGCCCAAGACACTAAAATAATCAATATGTGAATAATTGGCATGGGGATAGTATTAGAGGGTATATGTAGGCCATCTTTTCTATCCATTTGCATTACATTTGGCATGTCTGTGGACAATATCAGTAGAGAGGCCAAAGGCAATGTGTCTGTGTCCTGACCTGCTTTTAGATCTTGGCTGAGATGTCTTCTTTAGATGACCCTTTGGAACATAATACCATTTCTAATGATAAATCTATGCTTCAAAAATACAGGAAAGGAGGATAATAGCTTAGGAAAAGAAAACTGTGATTGAAGACAGCCTATGTCACTCTCAAGAGAGCCTTAAGTTGGAAGGCTGAGAAGGCTCCTTTTTCAGTCTTCCTGTCTCAAGTCGCTGCTTGTCCCTAGATCAGCACTCTGGGTGTGGAAAATAGGTTACCCTTTACTTTGACAACTCTTGATAGCGGTAGTTTAGAACTTTATGTTTCCTGGATCCTGGGGGGAGCTGGGCTATAATGGCCCAGCTCATTGTGGATGGATGGCTTCTACACTGGGGTTTTTTTCCTCTCTTGCTTCACCCTCTTTCTTTCTCCACAAAGGTATTTCTAAAGACATTAGATGTTAGGGGCCGAGTTAGAGCTGAGCCCTGTCCTCCTCGGACCTCCAGGCACAGGGGCCGCTGAGATAAACTCAGGGCTTTGGGATGTGGGTGGAGCCAGGAGGAGGGGTCTCGCCTTTGTTGCCTCCCTAGCAATCCCAGGTCTTTGCCCGGGCCTGCCTGACCACGTGGAACTTTCGGTTCTTTTCCGGTTACTGCCTGACCGCAGGGAGCTTCGGGTTAGCACGGGAAGAGAAGGGGAGGAGAGTAGGCGGAGTCGGGGCGGTCCTAGGACCCAGGTGTATAGAGTTTTACCTGTCCTTCACCCATGTAACCAAAGAATGTACCTATGTCACTAAAGATATAAATGTGCTGCTTGCTGAAGTAATAAACGGAGTCCTTCGCCATCTTTTCGGCTCCCGCCCCTTACATTGTTCACGAGATCAGGTCCTTTGCTTAGGCAGAGGCCTGGGGCTTGGGGGGAACCCCGAGCACAGTTACGAGGCTTTGGAAGGCCGTAACAATTAGATGAGAGCCGTGATGTTCTGTGAACCCCTCCCCCATTTATTCTTGGTTCTTTAAAAATCACAAAAAAGGTAAATAAAAACATGGAATAGAAAGCCTCCTTCATCCAAACTGGGCATGTCAAGCCTCTTCTTTTTAATCAATTTTTAAATAGTCAAAGAGCTTACTGTTAGTAAGTTTTTTTTCTATGTAACCTCTTTTTTTCTCCTTGATCTATATTTGGTCAATGGCATCATTAACCTTGCCTAACTCTCAGCACTGGCACTTACTACCTTACTACCACACACTGAATTAGAATAACCAGGTGGTGACTTGATTTAATCATTAATATTATTAAAATGACAAAAGTGACCATTTAATACTTTGGTATTTCTATTTTTCTTTTGGTCATGTACTCAACTGGAAAGCTTAGCAATGCCTTCCTGGCAAGGCATGTGTTGTATTGTGACTTTAGAACATATTTTTATTCAATTTTTATTACTACTAATTTTTCCATTAAAACAGCAAATAAAATACATAACATACTTTTTTGATGTTCCCAACTATCATGTATGACAGATTTTTCATCTTTAAATGATAAGGTTGGACTAAATGATCTTTATGGCCCCACCTATCCAGAGGTGTGCTGGTAAATTTTAACCACCTACTTTCTGGGGGTAAAAGTATGCCAGACGCATTTTAAAGTTTAATCTGTATTATTAACATTTTCTCCATCACTTTTTTCAGTCTAGACAATCAACAAAACACAAAAGACTTGATTTGTTCCATTTGCTGATTTACAACGTTTAGACGTCCATCCTGAAAATTGTTTCTGGGAACTGGTTCAAGCTGGCTCCAGTATACCCTGGCTCCAATCTCTAAGTCTATGATTCCAGATTAACATATTGATATAGCATGTCCTCATAGAAAAAGATCATAAGATTTTTAGTTAAAAGTAACCTTAGCCTTCACTTTTTGGGTGAACAAACTGAGGCACAAAGAAATTTAAACAATTTGAACTCTGGTGACTTGACTACAAATTTAAAACATTTTCCTCCAGTTTTTTTTTAAAATTTATTTAAATAGCATTTTGTTTTTCTCCCAATTACATATTAAGAAAACTTTTAGTATTCATTTTTACAAGATTTTGAGTTCTTAATTTTTCTCTCTCTCTTCCTCCCCTCCCATCTTCTGAAAATAGTAAGCAACTTGATATAGTTTATACCTGTGCTATCATGTAAAACACATTTCCATATATGTCACACTTGTGGAAGAAGAAATAGATCAAAAGGAAATGCAACCATGAGAAGGAATAAAGTAAGTGATAAAAATATGCTTCTATTTGCATTTCTGAGTCTATCAGTTCTTTATCTGGATGTGGATGGCATTTTCCTTTGTGAATCCTTTGTACTTGTCTTGGATTTCTTATTGTACAATGGTATTTCATTACATTCTTATTCCACATCTTGTTCACCTATTCCCCAATTGATGGACATCCCCTCAATTACTAATATTTTGCCACCACAAAAAGGGCTGCTATAAATAATTTTGCACATATAGGTCCTTCTTCCTTTTTTATGATTTCTTTGGGATACAGACCTAGTAGTGGTATTGCTAGATCAAAGAGTATGCACAGTTTGGTTGCCCTTTGGGCATAGTTCCAAATGACTCTCCAGAGTGGTTGAATCAGTTCACAACTCCACCAACAGTGCATTAGTATCCCAATTTCCCCACATCCTCTCTAAAATTTATCATTTTCTTTTTTTTGCCATATTAACCAATCTGATTGGTATGAGGTGGTATTTCAGAGTTGTTTTAATTTGCATTTCTCTAATAAAAAGTGATTTAGAGCACTTCTTCATATCCCTATAAAAGCCTTTGGTTTCTTCATCTGAAAACTGCCTGTTCATGTGCTTTGACCATTTATATATTGGGGAATGGCTTATATTCTCCAAAGTTTTATTCAGTTCTCTACATATTTGAGAAATAGAAGGATTTCAAGCTTCGTATGGAGAAGACCAGAACTAAACCAAAACTTTGACCTCCAATATCAAAACGCAAGAGAAGAACAGGTTAAAAGGGAAAAGAAAACATAAGGGATTCAATAGAGCTAAACTATTTACATCCCTACAAGGAAAGATGATACTTGTAACTCTTAAAAAGTGTATCACCAACAATACAGATAAAAGGAATATACACATACTCTTTAAGGAGTTATTGTCTTCAGTGGATTTTTGTATCTCCTTTTCCATTTGGCCAATCCTTGTCTTTAAGCAGTTTTCCAGGCTATTGACTTTTTTTGGATAATTCTCTTGCATCGCTCATTTCTTTTCCCAATTTTTCTTTTCTCTCTCTCTTATATGCTTTTTAAGCTCCTTTTTGAGTTCTTCCATGAGCTCTTTCTGGGCTTGAGACCACTTCCCATTTTTCTTTGCAGTTTTGTCCGTAGGTGTTTTAACATTATTGTCCTCTTCTGAGTTTGTGTCTTGGTCTTCCCTGTCACCATAATAACTTTCCATGGTCAGATTATTTTTCTGTTGTTTTCTGTTCACCCCTTTTCCCTTTTATTTTTGTTTTGACATTTTTCCTTTCTTTTAAATTTGAGCTCTACTCCCAGGGTGGAAGGGGCACTGTCTAAGGCCCTAGTGCTGTACTGATGTTGCCCTGAGGCTCATAAGGGACCCTTCTGTCTGGTGCTGTGCTGCAGGGGTGGTGTGGGGGTTGGCAGCTTACCTGTGGCTGACCTGGGATCCTAGTGGTGGTGTCTGCTGTGTGCTGAGGCGTGGTGGGATGTTTCAGTGTTTCCTAGTGGCAACACTGAAGCTCATGCAGTCTGGTCTCTGGAGGCTGCCTGTTTGCCCATGGCTACACTGAAGGGTGGTGGAGCAAGTGCTGGCTGGACTGCCTGTTTGATTAGGCACCTATATATATATGGTAGACAGCTGCCAGGTTGCCCAGGGCTATGCTGAAGCATGCCTAGGTCTAAACATTGGAGTATGCCTGTTTGCTGGGAGCTACACTGAAGCATGTGGTAGTTCTCAAAGTTGGAGTCAGCAGATTACCCTGGCTATACTAAGGCATGTGGGGGGTCCTGGTGCTGGCATTTGCCTGCTCCACCACACTGGGGCTCAGGATCTCTTGCTGTTTTGCTGAGTTGGGGCTTGCTGCTGGATTGCTGGGATGCTTCCAGTCCTGGGCTTTTACCTGAGTGAGATGGACCTTTCTTGCCAATCTTCCAATTTCTTGGACTAAAAGATTGTTTCACCCCATCTTTTTGATGGTTCTGTTGTTCTAGGATTTGTTTTCGAGCTCTATTGTATGGTTGTTTGGAGGCAAATATGGGAGAGTTGCAGTGGTTTACTGCTAACTCCGCCATCTTGGCTCCCAGAAGTAAAATACTCCTAGTTCTTAAAACGTGATGTAGTGTGTTGGGTGAGATTCTGGGCTAAGATTCAGAAAAACCTAGAGAACGTCTTATATCTGCTAGGTGTATGACCACAGACAAATCACTGAGCTTTGCTAAATTTTACTTTTTCATTTGTAGAATGGGGAGAATTATATTGAAACACCTAACTCAGGGTTGTTGTGAGTATCATGATAAGGTACGTAAAATGTTTTCCAAACATTAGCATACTGTTTAAAGTTTCAGTTATTTTTTTTTCCACCTGGGGATGACTATTTGGGAACAAAAAACTTCCATTAAAGTAAAGCTACAAGATAATGATAATAATAACTAGTATTTGTAGTATGCTTTAAGGTTGGTAAGTCACTTTACTTATATTATTTTATTTGATCCTTACAACAATGCTTAGAGTTGAAAGCTATTATTATCTCCATTTTACAGATGAGGAAACTGAGGCTAAAGTAGCTTAAGTCACTTGCCCAGAATCACACAGCAAGGGATCTGATGCAGGATTTGAACTCAGATCTTCAAGTTTCAGGTCCATCATTCTGGGCACTGTACCACCTAGTTGCTCGTACATCACAAAACATGAAGCATTTGTTTGTTAACAAATCTTAATAATAGAAGGAATAAACAATAAGTAATATTTCAAGAAGTCTATTTCCATATCACAATTACATTATCATACTGGATGTGCTAATTTTCTGAGGGCATTTTTGAAAAACTAACAACATAACCTTCATGAGTTAAACGCTGCCTGTTACAGAGTTGAACTCTATGAATTTAGGAACATGTTGTGGAGTATGCAGTAAAAAAAGATCATAAGCTCTACTAAAGACTTGACATTGACATTCATCTTAGTACATAAAGAAAAATGCTTCCTGGAAATGGTAAATGGAGGCGCAGGAGCTAATAACAACAGCTGGAGAGGTGAATGTAAATCTGATGGATTCGTTCTGGGTGACATCCTTATACCATTGAATGTGCAAGGCAAGTATTGTGCAGAATTAATACGGTAACATTATAGTTGCCTTTTCTTATTAGAAGACTTCAACAGTTCATTGAATGCAAAAAGGTTTTCAAAATTTTATTTCACCAGAAGTTAGCCTAGTAGTTAGAAACCTAATGTCAACAAAATGGAAGGCATTAACAGATTTTTTTTTGCAGCACAGGTTGGTATTTTGCTTTGAATTACTCAGTAGGTTTCTAAAAAAAGTCTTATTCCATTTGCATGACAGGCAAGGGAATTTAAAGAAATACAGTCTGTTAGTTTTTTAAAAGGTGGTAGTGGACTAAAATATCTTTTCAAATGTTTATTTTGAAAATTGTTTGATGTATTTGCAAATGTGTGCCCTTTCATTCATGGATTGTAAATAATGAGCCCAGGATGATGAAAAAATCAGATGAAAACAGAGAAAAGCAATATATCCTTTAACAAGGAAGCCCTGGGCTAGCACCTTTTCTCATGAAGATAGACAACAAAACATAAACAGCACTTGATAAAACTGCTCCAACTGGTATTTAAATTTAATTTTCACTGCAAGCACAGTTAGCATTCTTTTTCCACTGGTCTCTGACATGCGATTTTTGAGGTAGAAGGAAATGTTTTTGCTGCCATGGCAACAATACCCTTTCTTCTGCTTTCCTCCGCAAACCATAGCTCCTGAGCATAACTAGGAAAATTGAAATGTGGGTAGCTCAGAATGATAAGGCCAAGCATGGTAAGTATTCATCTAAATGAATATTTGTATCACTGCTCTTGCATTCATCAGAAAGCTAAAGCTCTCAAGGTCAGTGCCTTGGTTGATGGCTTTCAGTGTAGCTAGTAAATGGTCAGTGGGGCTTTTATTTTTTAATTCCTCATTAGTATCACATATCAAAGATGTTAGGAATAATAACACTGATCATATCAACTGGTGAAGTAGCACTTTTCAGTTACAGTGTGCTTTTTCCCTTTAAGGTCTCTTCCAGCTCTAAATTCTATGATCCCTGCCTATATGCTATCTTCTATAAGAATATACTTCAATAATACAACATAGTATAACATGATATGAAATATCTAACATACCATAAGGTAACACAATGTAATATAATTCCATATTATATGATTTTAAATGGCATGATATAACAACATAATACAACATAATATAGTACTGCATAATACTAGTTTTTTGGGGGGCCTAGACATTTGATTTTATTGGTATAAGAAATTCTCCATGATAGGGTTCCTTTTTGTATTATAGACCTATAAATTCTCTGTAACTTGGAATCGTAACTGTTGAGGGCACTGAAAAGTGAAGTGACAGAGTCACTCAATGTTTGGGGACTTCTTGATTCTGAAACCCCCTTTGTATTCACTACACCATAATATTGCTCCATAAATACCCCCACCCTTTTCATATAGACTTGTTGTTGCATTGGCCTGCAGAGTTTCTAGTATGGGAAGAAATAGTCAATTATTCTGTAATTCATAATTTTAGTGAGCTGTTTGCAGCCACTAGGAGGTTAAGTGACTGGTCCAAGGACAAATAGTTCAGAGGCAGGGCTTCACTCCCCATGTCTTCCTGACTCCTAGGCTGGTCTTCAATCAACTATACCAGACTGTGAGTAGAATAGAATAGAATAGAATAGAACAGAATAGAATAGAAGTAGAATAGAACAGAGTAGGGAAGGGTAGAATAGATTAGAACAGAACAAAAAAAGAATACAATAGAGTAGAATGTAATTGAATAGAGTAAGAATAGAACAAAATCAAGTAGAATAGAATAGAACAGAGTAAAACACAATAGAATAAAATGAAATGGAATGGAACAGAATGGACTAGAACAGGGTAGAGCAGAATAGAGTGGAAGAGTACAGTAGACAGAACAGAGTAGAATAGAACAGAACAGAACAGAACAGAGTAGAACAGAATGTAATGCATGGGATAAAATTAGAGTAGAGAAGAATAGAACAAAACACAGTAGAATGCAATGGAATAGAGCAAAATTGAACAGAATAGGAAAGAACAGAGTAAAGTAAAATAGAATAGAATGGAACAGAACAGGATAGAATAGAACTCAACAGAGTAGAACAAAGTAGAACACAACAGAATAGAATAAAATAGAGTGGTACCGAACAGAATAGTACAGAGCAGAATAGAATAGAACAGAATAGAGTAAAACAAAGTAGAATAGTACAAAACAGAACAGAGTAAATTAGAATAGAGTAGAACACAACAGACTAGAAAAAAAGAGTGGAGTAGAACAGAACAGAATAGAATTGAATAGATTAGAATGTAATGAATAGAAGTAGTGTAGAGTAGAGTAGAATAGAAGTAAAGTAGAATGGTGTAGAATGGAATAGGAAAGAACATATATTGTTCAATACATTTAAAAAATATTTCCAACAGTTCTGTGTGGTAGCCTATGGAAGTATGAGTGTTCTCATTTTAGAGATCAATAAATTGAAGCTCACAGAGGTTATGTGACTTGACCTACACCATCCGATTTACAATTTGTAGACTTGTAACTTGAATCAAAGTCCTCTGATACTAAGTGAAGTTCTTAAAACCTATAATACAGTGTATGAGCATAGCAGAAAACATACACAAAGGAGGGTCAAATGAGGTAAAAGACTATGAAACAGATTGAGCATTGTCCTTGGAGTCAGAAGAACTGGGTTTGAATACTCTGCCACTTAACACCTAGTGGATTATGGATAAGTCACTTTAACCTCTCTGAGACAGTTCTAGGACCATCATCAAGATAAGATTTAAAGAAACACTATGATATATTACATACAAGGAACTTCATGGAGCAGATACAGAATATTAACCTCCTTCCACAGTTCATTGCAGAAACATCAGCGAATAGTGTTTTTCAGAGCTGAATGAATTATTAATTTTAATAGCTATTGATAAGGCAGTACCATGATTTATTTTCTCTTGTACATTTCATCAGAATTTTTATGTTCAAGAAACAGACACTAATTTAAGATGTGGGCTCAAATTTGACTATGAAGTAACTTAGCCCTCATAGACCATTATATCTATTGTGCAAGTGATTAGGTCAATAAGGGTGATATACTGTGTTCAGTCAGTTCAATGATCATTGCATCCAGGTTATACCTACATGCCTAGTTGAAAGGGCTTTATAGAACTTTTGGACTGAGTTCTTATGGCAATAACAACAGGAATACAGCACAGTCTCTTTTAAAAAATCATTTTAATCATATTAAAGACTAGATTCACCACATGGTGGTTATAATTTAGTGACTGCACATTAGTGTTTGTCACTTGAGTACTGAGATTTTCCTCAAGATTTCATTGCATCCTATGCTCTCCCTTGCACAGAGTGGATGTTCAATTAATAGTTTTCATTTTTGAAAGTTCTCTTAGGATATAATTGAGGACAAGGTGAAGAAATGTGGGCTGGAAGATAGTAAAGATTGATAAATCCATGAGTAGTTCAATAATTGTACCCAAAGGATGTAGGTTAATGGCACCATGCCATCTCAGAGGAAGTTTTCAGCAATTTGCCATTGTACTCTGTCCTTGGTTCTGGCCAGTTGAACTTTTTTTGACCAGTGATTTAGACAAAGATACTGCTAACATACTGACCAAGTTTTACGTTGACATGAAGCTAGGAAGATGATAGAATCAGGATGTCAATACTTTTGACAGGCAATAATGATAGACTGGTTCCAACAGGCGATGTTTATAAGGGATAAATGTAAGGTACTGAACTTAAATTTTTAAAAAATCTTCTACAAGTTGGCAGGATAAAAGAGCCATTGTTTGAAAGCAACTCATGTGAAAAAGTCAGTAGTATTAATTGACCACAAATATAATATGAGTCCTTCCTCCTCCCCCAAATCCCCAATTAAATACCCCCAAACCTAATGCAACTTTATTTTCCCTGTGTTAATAGAAATGTTTCTTTCTTAAGAAGAAAAAGTAATAGCCCTGCTGCTCCAGTCAGACAACCCAACCTACCGTGCTCATTTCTGAGTACTAAATTTTAGGAGGGACAGTAACAAACTGGGCTATGTCTTGGTCAGGGAAGCCAGTGTTGTGAGAGGCTATGAAACTTTGTTACCAGAGGAATTATTGAAGACATGGAAGATATTTACTTTGGAGAAGAACAGATTTTTTTGAGGGGGGGAAGGCAAGGCAATTGGGGTTAAGTGACTTGCCCACGGTCACACAGCTAGTAAGTGTCAAGTGTCTGAGGCTGGATTTGAGCTCAGGTCCTCCTGACTCTGGGGCTGGTTCTCTATTCACTGCATCACCTACCTGCCCTAAGGAAAAGATTTAGGGGAGGTATGGTCACTGTCTTTAAAATTCTGCGGGGCTGGCATGTACTAGCTAAACAGCCAACATTCATATAATGCTTTAAAGTTGGCAAAATGCTTTACAGTTGTTACCTCATTTGAGCTTCATAATGACTCTGGGATGTAGATGCTATAATAATTCCCATTTTAAAGATGAGGAGACTGAGGCACAGAAAGATTAACACGGCTTGTCCAGTGTCACATGGCTAGGAAGAGTTTAAGGCAGCATTTTAACTCAGGTCTTCCTACTTCCTGGTCCAGAACTCTACCCATTGTATCACCCAGTTTCTGTGATAGATTTTGTGCTAATTTTGATTTGTGAAATACATTGTTTGATGTTCTAGTTACAGGAGATAGACTTCAATATGGAGTCCCTTAGACCGAGTGGCACTAATGGCTATAAATATATAAGCAATGACAGATAGCCTGTCTTTTTCCATTGTCCTGACTCATTTCTGATCCTGCGTCAAACATGTAAAGGATTCCAGCTCTTGACTAGACAAAGCTTCCAGCCCACTGCAATGACTCTGCCAACAACTATTTCTGGGATCCCCAATTATAATTCAGACCCTCACTCAATTTCTTGTCCTGATTAGGAAATTCTCCTACCTGAGTCTGGTATTGACAAGCAACCTGGAGAATTTTCCCTATCACCTTTGTGCCTGATTTGGAATGCTCCCTCACAAATCTGGCACCAATTACAAATTACTTCATTTGAAACAAAGGACACCTTTAAAGTGTAAAACTTCCTTTCTTAGACCCTACTGTGAGTGTGTACACCTACTGAAAACTTTGTGGTGATACACATCTCCACGTGAGTGACTCTGGCCTTGTGCATGATAGAATCTTTGTGTTGCCATATAGTGTACATATGTATATGCCTTGTTTTTGCCTGCTTGCTGGGTCACATATTAGTTAATCTCATTCTTATACTAGATTCCTGAGTACTGATTTTCTATAAATCTTCAAACCTGGGGCTTTGCTATAACCCAGTCCCTGAGGTCAAATGAAGCAGATTTGACTTATTCCCTGTAGCTCCTGAGTATGACAGTAGGACCAGTGAGTAGAAATGATGGGGAGGAAGGTTTCAATTCAGAATAAGGAAAAAGTTTTGGTCAAAAGCAATGCCCAAATTGGAATGGGCTAATTTTAAAGTGACAAGTTCTCTATGCTCAGAGTCCAGTAGTAAAGTCTCTGTCACATGTATAGTAGAATGGAGTCCTGCATGGGGGGATAGATTGGATTAATGAGAACTTTCTAACTCGAAGATTCTGTCATCTTTTAAAATTTGGCAACTATTTAAAACATTTAAATTCAATAACCATTTAGTAAAATTTAAGCTTTTACTTAGCATACAATGACAAAATCTGCCATCAAGTAATTTACTTTCTATTAAGAATGATTAACATTTATATAGTCTTCAAAGTTTGCAAGTGTTTTATATACATTATATCATTTAATAGCTAAAACTTACTCTTGTTATATAAGAACATCTAATGGACTCCATTTTTGTCTCTACCTTTTAGAATTTTCATCTTTATTTAAGACTTAGGTCTGGTATTACCTCCCTGAAACCTGACCCTGATGGCTATGTTCTCTTCTCAGCAAATATTTGCAGAGCATATTATCTTAGTATTTCCTTTGTCCTCACTGCTCCTCATCCTGTATTTAACTATCTGTGTATATGTTATATTTCCCCAGGAGAATGCAAATTCTAAGAGGGTAAAGATAGTTTCATTATTGTCTTTTCCTCCTCACCTACTAGCAATGTCCCTTGCCTGTGGTAGGCATTTACTCTATGCTTATTGAATTGCTGAATTATATTGGGGTCTTGAAAGTTATCTTATCCCATCCCATCCTTTTCCAGATGAGGAAAGACTCAGAGATGTTAAGTTACTTGCAGTGAATAGTGTAATGGACATGGAGTCAGGAAGACCTGAGTTCAAATAACCTAAAAGCACATTAAAATTTTTGGGACATCTTGTATGCACATGCACATACATGCACATGTACATACTCATTTATATATATATATATATAGATATACATATACATATCATTATATATGTCTATATATTCATATATTACAGGTCATTATATATGCATATTACATTACATTTAAAATAAAGTCTCCACTATCCTACATGGAGAGTAGATTTTTTTGTCATTGAAATATGTGCATTTACAAAAAAGTAATATTATAAAGCATCCCTTGCAGTGTCTTCTTAGGCAGCCACCTACCTTGATTACTTCTAGTCCTGGCTGTAATCTACAGATGTAGAAATCCTATTGTTTCATGAAATCTGGATGCTTCAGTCTAATGCTGACTGCATTTCATTAGTTTACTAGATTTGAACACAGTTTCCTGCAAATAAAGTCATTACAGGGGATTTCATAATAAACAATGCTGCCTGGTTCATGAATAATGTCATACATGTCCTTTCCCAAATTGATTTTCACACCTTTTGGAGTATTAGAATAATAAAGAGGAAATAAAGATTGATGCTATTTGGCCAAAAATGATGAATAGCTGTTCAGTGGATTGACCTCTGATTCAAGTTATTTTAAGTAGGTTGGCAGCCAGTGTTCAAAAGAATGTTTGGGAGATAGAGTAAACTATTAGGATACTAATATAAAGAATCCTAATATTAGGAATCCTACCATCAGTTTCCTGATATTAGGTTTCTAATATTAGGAGTATTAGAAACTTTGGGGAATGTTGTCATTTTCCCTTCAAAAGAATAATTCAGCTTTTATATTTTTGATGTTTCATTATGCCAAGACATCTTAAGGGCACCTTAGGAGGAAAAAGTGCTATAATTTTATAATACATTCCCTTTGCCAAATGAGGTAAGAAAAGACATTGCTGGAGTTGGAATTTGGATGAAACAGCTTCTCTAAGTAGAGTGCCAGAGGAAATTACGTAAGTGTCACAGTGAAGTCAGATGGGTCCAGTCACAAAGAAATTGGCTGAAAAGAGTGAGAGTGAAATAAAATAAACTTAGATTCACAGCGGTCACATTGATAGAGAATTTTAATGGAACTCATGAGTCAAAAGAAGAAGAAATTGATTGAGTGTCTGTGCATTAGACTCCAAAGAAAACTTTTATTCTTATTTATAGTTTTTTAATTGAAATAAGGGCCATATCTTGATTCAGAAGTTCATATTAGCAGAAGGAGTATGTGATGTTATGATACCTTAATAGTATATAAAATGGAAGGCATTTTAAGATTCTGGGGTGCCCATCAATGATAAGCATTCTGGAATGGATATTGTCTCTGACAAAAATCTATGTCTGAAATATATTAAAAAGTCCAGATATACAAGGGGACCATTTTCTTGGAAATACTTGATGTCCAGCATAAGGGCCTGTGATAGGGATATAATTGGGGAAATACTTTTTACGTAAAAATGCTTGATTTTGATTCCAAGTTAGTCAACTTGCTTTCTGTTTAACTTGTAGAAAATTTAAAAAATGAGTAACTGGATTCTTTGGAAGGAAATTTTAAAAAATGAAGAGAATTTATGACTGAATTAAATGAATAAATAAATGCAAAAGCATTTTAGATCACTTACTATATATGTATTTATGCTTGGTACTATGTGCTAAGTGTTAGGAATACAAATACAATATCTAAGACAGTCCCTACCCTCAAAAAGCTTATATTTTAATATGGGGAGACAATGCATTTAAATCCAGAGAGGGATACATTGGTTTTGAAAGTTACAGAGAATGTGATCAGAGCCTGTATCAGGAGTGCCGAGTTTATAATCTCAAAGAGGATCATAAACATGTCTGAAAGGTTCGGAATCGCCGGATAGAAGAAACTCTCAAAGTAGAAGGCAGAAGAATCAAAACATTTATTTAGGCTCCACAGTAACCAACCCATGAACCAGAAGCCCCATTTTGATATGTTGGTCATAATCTTCCAGGCCCAATAGGTACGCCTTGAAAGAGTAACCAGGAGGCTACAGAGAAACATGATTGCGTAAAGCAAAATCATGTTTCCCCCTTTATGGTAATAAGATTACCCACTGGACTGAAGTCTTTGTTCAGCTTCCTCCCGTAGATCAGCTCTGCTACTGGCAGCTCCTGCCTCAGCTGTGTCTGTTTCTGAAACTGAAGCTGCAACTGTAACTGACGATGTAACTGTCGTAACTGCCTCTGGCTCCAACCGGAAAAGGAAAGAGAAAAATCTTCAAGCTGTCCTCTCCCCTCTTATAGGGTTTCTGACATCATCAAGCTCTGCCCGAATGACCAGGGCTGATTGGTTCTTGAGTTGGCTCCTCCCCCTAGGGTAGACCAGGTTCTGGAGCTAACACCTCCCCTCAGCCAGCCCCATGACTCCCCACACAGGAAGCCGTCTGCCTCCCGGCATGCTCCCCGGGCCTCCTGCCCCGGAAGAGCAAGCCACAGTGTCCAGAGGCTCAATGAGGCAAGCTGAGCCATTCAAAGAAAACAAAAGCCATTATGGCTACATTCCACCCCTTGTTATAGGATACATAATCTAATCAGCCATGTATCCTAGAACATACATTGTGATTCAATTACAAAGGAAACTAAAACATATCATTCATTATAAAGCAAAACATATCATTTGGTGACATTCCTAAACATTGGTTTAACGATTCAAATGCGATCCACCCCTAGGTCCCAGCAAGATAATCTCTTCAATCAATCATCCCCAAAATAATTATTAATAATTCAAATGTCCACCCCTAAATCCTTGTATCCATTACATAGGATCAATAATATCATAACAATAAAACAACACAGCAAGGATAACACAAAATAAGTAAACAGAACACTATCATCATTTCCACCCCCCTTGAACGATTGGGGCTCAAAATCTTGGGGTGAGGGGTGAAGGTCTCATTTTCCATAGCTTCTTCATGCTGAAATTGGATGTAGAGATGGCCCTGCCCCCAAAAAGTCCCATTCCAGAGGTCATTTCTTTAACGAGCTGGCAGGAATTCCAAGAATGCTACATGCTTAGGCAGTCACCGGAAAGTGCAGGGTGCTTAAGCCTGAAGGAAACAAAACTAGCAACAAGGTTAGCCAAAACAAAGGACAAAAAGAATAGACAAGTATGGACTATAATTCTTCAAATAAAATCATCTCAAGTTTGGTTGAGATTTTAGTTATGCAAAGATCCAACATCAGAGCCAAACTCAGGTGGGAAATGTTTCTTTTCAAAAGGAACATAATGAGGAAGCCAAGAGGATCCCACCCTAGATATAGACTAAGATTGTCCTCCCAGCCTTTCCCCAAATGTACAAGTTTTCATCCGTTAATCACACAAGGTCACCTTCACTCTGAGTGGCTTGTGGGCTTGCAGGAGCAGTTCTTATTTCCCTATTTCTCGTGTTATCAAGTCCTCTATACATTCTGTATAATTCATTGGTTGGAATTCCATCTATCATTTCAAAACCTACCCCTGCTCTCAATAAAGTAGTAAACATTTCTTTCCTTGTTACTCTCCTTTGGCGCCAAGTTTGCTGGTTATTCACCCTTCTCTCTTGAGGAGATCTATCCCTTCCCCAGTCACCTAAGTCATATAACTGTAAAATCTTATTTATCACTGTTGTAAGACGGCTCCCTACTTCTCCAAGTAATAAATTCAAAATTAGTTGTTTATAAGCAGGGGGAGCTGTCCTAATTATTAAATTCCTATGAGACAGTCCCATTGGATCATTGTAATATTTGTCTGCAGTTCCTGTCATAATGGCAGTCTTCATTACCTCCTCCTTTAGTCTCATGATACAATCTCTAAGTGAATACCAGGGTCTGTGCTCAGTGGGCCACATAGAATCAGTATCATATCTCTTATTGCATCCCACAGCGGCTAATGCCAACAGAGTAGTCCTGCTATCACCATCTCCTTGCTGATGATGTTCCCTAAAAGCTTGTTGAACTAGAGGATCATGGCTGATACCTATGAATCTCATGCAGTCTGTCCCATCTACTGATATTCCACCGGCCCCTTGATCACTGAGTCTTACCATCCAAGATATCAATGGTTCTCCTATTCTTTGGCTGAATCTACTCAAAATATCTGTGACCTCTTGCGGTGAGAAATCTTCCTGAATTTCCCTTGTAACTGAATCTTCACCTCGGGTTTCTGTCTTCCTCCTTTGTATGGGTCGAGCCCTTGTCTGATCATTTAACCATCTCCTATTCTCTGTGTGAGGCACATCCTGAACCCCAGTAGTGTTTTGTGCCTCAGCCGGCTCTTTCTGGGCTGGGTTGAAATGCACTCTGGGCTTTTTTGGTCTCCTGTTGCTCTTAGCCACATTAATAGAAAAGTTCTCATTTGAGTCAGTTTGGTCTCCTGCTATCTGAGATTCCTCTTCTTCCTGTGGGGTAGGAGTGCCCCTATGTCTTTCACTTAATCTCAATCTTTCGTATACTAGCCGGTAGGCTGATAACACTATCCAGCTTTGCCTAGATAGTGATGCCCCTGACTGAATCCCAACTTCTCGTAAACACTTTTCCAAATCCCTAGGATCTCCTTTCCGTAGCCTTGGTTCCCAGTTTTCACAGGGTCCAGCTTTTTTAGCCAATTCTTTTGCTAGGGAGGAATAAAATGGATCCTCCCATCCTGGGATATTTATCTCCTCCTCTGGAATTGTTCTGCTTCTAAATAGAGATCTTATACCTAGCGATCCTGTTCGTGACGCCAAATGTATCAGGAGTGCCGAGTTTATAATCTCAAAGAGGATCATAAACATGTCTGAAAGGTTCGGAATCGCCGGATAGAAGAAACTCTCAAAGTAGAAGGCAGAAGAATCAAAACATTTATTTAGGCTCCACAGTAACCAACCCATGAACCAGAAGCCCCATTTTGATATGTTGGTCATAATCTTCCAGGCCCAATAGGTACGCCTTGAAAGAGTAACCAGGAGGCTACAGAGAAACATGATTGCGTAAAGCAAAATCATGTTTCCCCCTTTATGGTAATAAGATTACCCACTGGACTGAAGTCTTTGTTCAGCTTCCTCCCGTAGATCAGCTCTGCTACTGGCAGCTCCTGCCTCAGCTGTGTCTGTTTCTGAAACTGAAGCTGCAACTGTAACTGACGATGTAACTGTCGTAACTGCCTCTGGCTCCAACCGGAAAAGGAAAGAGAAAAATCTTCAAGCTGTCCTCTCCCCTCTTATAGGGTTTCTGACATCATCAAGCTCTGCCCGAATGACCAGGGCTGATTGGTTCTTGAGTTGGCTCCTCCCCCTAGGGTAGACCAGGTTCTGGAGCTAACACCTCCCCTCAGCCAGCCCCATGACTCCCCACACAGGAAGCCGTCTGCCTCCCGGCATGCTCCCCGGGCCTCCTGCCCCGGAAGAGCAAGCCACAGTGTCCAGAGGCTCAATGAGGCAAGCTGAGCCATTCAAAGAAAACAAAAGCCATTATGGCTACATAGCCATAGAGGCAAAGATTGAGACAATATTTCCAGGAATAATGACAATAGTGATTTGATTATGGTTTCAGAACTGGAAGTGGGGGAGGTAAGGCTGAGTATGTGTACATGACAATCAGTAAAAAGAAGTCAGGTAAGTGAAATGAATCATGGCTGCAGCCCTGGCTTGGATACAGTGGTCACTGAGGAAAATTCCATTCAGGTAATTGAGGCCCCAGGGTTAATTCCTCCAGATTGCAAAGAACTAAAACCAGCACCTTAACCCTCTCCAAAAAATGTGATATATAACTGAATATATGCTTGGTGACAGTAATAATGAGGCCTACAGAGAGTGTTATAATTCTATCCTTGTTAACAATAGAAAGATTTTGTCCTTTTGGTGAAAATGAAGCTAGTCTACATAATTTAGTGTGTACTTACATTTGTGAATTATCTTTTCTGTGCCCCAAAGGGAAAAGTCCCTTTAAAAAACATCATTTACAAAATAGCATCAAAAGTTGGAAATTTACTCCTATTTTTCTAATAAGTTTAGGCTGAATGTACAAGATAGATTGTTGTGCAGCCTTCACATACTTGGCTATTATTTGTCCATTCAAAAGAATGTTCCTTCTGCTCCTTCCATAAACCTGCTCTTAATAAGCCATGTCCCCTCTCGCTCATACCCCACAGGTCCCAACCCTTTCTTCATTAATTATTTGTGCTTATCTGGATGCCTCCATGGAAAAAAATCAGCAATATGCCCCACAAGTGCTGTAATTTGGAATAAATTTGGCAAAATAATTTGGCAAAAACAAAACAAAATTAAAAGAATTGCAACTGTGTACAGTTGGAAGAAATGGGGCAGCATTGTAGAGGACAGGCTAAGTGTGGGTATAATTATTCTGCAATGGAGGAAGTCCAACTTTCAGTCTTGTAGACATTAGAAAAGAAGGCAGAGTACAAAAGAGGTGCCATGGGAACAAGGTGCCATGGGAACAGGAAACTAAGGAGGTGGCTTAAGAAAAATTATACCACCATGATAGACACCCTCATGGGATGGGGATGGGGATTACCACAGGAAGAAATGTACTTCTCTAGGGAGGAAAGGCAAATCCCCACGTTGATGCCCTGGGCCAAAGCCCTGTGTGCTCCATTCTCTAGATCTGATGCCCATTCTTGGATAGGGACTGTTTTTGTGGTTCTCACATGTACTATAAAATCTTTCCTTTGTTTATTTTTTTTAAAGATTGAGCATTTACTAAAAACAACAGTATAGTGTTTAAACCATGGCTGCAACTTGCCTGCTCTGATGAAGCTATCTCTTGGCCCCTGGAAGTCTGAACTTGATCATACTTTTATAAAAGAGTTAAACATAGCTTTAGAACATTTAATAGTAAATATTATACATCTGCATCGGTTGGTTTAAACTTGGCCAGGCTCTTTTAAGCTGTTATTTGCCCTTATGGCCCAGCTGGCTAATAGCCAGTTTCTCTAAATGGCGAACTGACTGAGCAGATTGATGAAACTCTGAGCAACACAGCCTAGGAAAAAAAGCTATTAGTGCAAGGAAGAGTGATAATGGACAATTCTCATTCTTAGCATATTGCTGTGTGAAGGATCATGGTTATCTGTTTAGTATTCATTGTACAGTTTTGATATGGCTCAAGGGAAGCTTGAGATTCATTTTATAGGATGTAATTCTGGTATTTGCTTTGGGGGGTCTTACTTAGATCTCAGGCAATTCACTTTGTCAGTGGCTAGTAAGAGTAACTTATTGCATTTATATAACACTTTAAAAGTTTGTTAAGAGTTTTACATATTTTTATGCATTTGGGACTCACAACAACCCTGTGAGATAAGCACTGCAATGGATAGTAATAACTGGCATTTATAGAATCATTTTTAAAAAATGTGCAAAACACGTTGCATCAACTATCTCTTTTGATCCTGGCAACAAGCCAGGGAGGTAAGTCCGTGGGTATTTACTATTCCCATTTTACAGATCAGGAAACTGAAGTGTAGGGAGGCTAAATGACTTGCCTTGGCCCACCCAGATATTTTTATCAAAGATGATATTTAAATCTACATTTAAATCCAACACTCCTATCTATACAGCACTACCTGGAGCATGTCAGTTCCAGGGTAGATCTTTCTTTTGGTGACTGGAACCTGAAATGTTGGACAGGAACTACATATTAATGGATGAAATGGACACAATTTAAAATTTAAAAGCAAAACCTGTATAATTCTCTCTTTTTTCCTTCTTAGGAGCATTGCCCAAATCTAGAAGGCAGGGTTTAGAAAAGGGACAAAAAATATAATTATAGGAAGTGATTGGAATTGATTTTAAGCATCAAGAAGTTTTGAGTAGAGTCTTAGCTATATTCATGTAAATGAAGCTTTTAGTAAATCCTCTTTCTCTTAGCCTTAATTATGAAAATCCTCTTGAGCTTTGCCGTGTGCTTTGAGCTATAGTGCATTCTCCCAACAGAGGCAATTTTCTGTTGTTATCTCTGGAATCTGGAGGTTCCGTCAGCTGGATGCCCAGAAAACTCTTTTGGTGCTATGCTCAGGGTCAATTGTTCCTCAAACTGCTTTGAGAGTCTGTTCAACACGACAGACCAATCAATCTTTTTTCCTTCAAGCACTGATGTAATTCTATGTAGCAGAAATTATGATCTAGTGAATATGAAATGAATAGGTGATTTTCAGGACTTTCCCTATCACTTTATGACAGTTTACTAGTATTTCCAAAAATTGGGAGTACTCAAGACGCAGGAGGCTTTTAACCAAGCATAGTTAAGTTTTCTAGAGAATGAGGCTTCTAGACTGATATTTGGCAGCCTAAGCAGTTATCAGCAGCAATAAGAAGAAAGGAAAGATAGAAAAGGAAAAGAAGAGAGGACAGAAGAAAGGAAGAAAGGGAGGAAGGGAGTGACGAAGGAAGGAAGGGAGGACAGAAGAAAGGGAGGCAGGAAGGAAGAAAGAAAGGAAGGGAGGGAGGAAAAGAGGGAGGGAGGAAAGGAGGAAGGGAGGGAGGAAGAAAGAGAGAAGGAAGGAAGGAAAGGAGGGAGGGAAGAAGGAAGGAAAGGAGGAAGAAACAGAATGAGGAATAAAGGGAGAGAGGGGGAGAATGGGACTTCTAGGAGCCAAGATGGTGGAGTAAGCAATAAATTGCTGTAACTCTTTCATATTCACTTCCAAAAAGCCACAAAATAGCACCCCAAAATAAATCCTGGAACAGAAGAAACAGCAAAAAGTTGGGGTGAAACAATCTTTTAGCCCAAGAAACTTGGAAGATTGGCAAGAAAGGTCCCTCTCAGGTAAAAGGATAGCACATTCCAAGACAGGAAGCCTCCCAGCAAGCCAGCAGCAAGCCCCACCTCAACAAACCAGTGGGACATCCTAAGCCCCAATGTGGTAGAGCAGGCAAACATCAACAGCAGGACCCCCATGTGCCTTATCATAGTCAGGGAAACTGGAAGACTCCAGCAACCCAGGGCAAACAGGCATCCTTTAGTGGCCAGACTTTTATGTGCTTCAGTGTAGTCCTGAGAAACACAGAAATACTCCACTGGACCTCAGCACACTCCAAACACCACTGCTAGGACCCCAGCTCAGCACCAGGTAAGCTGCCAAACCTCTATGGCCTCCAGTAGCACCAGCCAACCCCCACCCCACCCCCTCGTTGCACCAGATATGAGGCTCCCCTGGGGCCCTCAAGGCAACATCAGTGCAACACCAGGTAAGCAGCCAGGGCCTGTAGCCACTGGCACAAGAAGCCTGAGACAGTGCCCCTTCCACCCTGGGTGCAGAGCTCAAATTTAAAAGAAAAAAAGGCAAAAAATGAGTAAAAACAATAATGAAAAAGAATGTGACCGTAGAAAGTTATTATGGTGACAGGTAAGACAGAGATAGAAACTGGGAAGAGGACAACGATGTCAGAAAGCATATGGAGAGGAAAGAAGAAAATAAGGAAGGGAGGAAGGAAAGCAGGAAGGAAGGAAGGGGGGAAGGAAGGAAAGAAAAAAGGGACGAATGGAAAAAGGAAGGAAGGGGGGAAGGAAGGAAAGAAAAAAGGGACGAATGGAAAAAGGAAGGAAGGAAAAGAGGAAGAAAGGAAGGGAGAAAGAAAAGAAGGAAGGAAGGAAGGAGGAAAAGAAGAAGGGAGGGAGGGAAGGAGGAAGGAAGGAGGTAGGAAATCTAGCAGAGGAGGTCGATCGAGATCATAAGTGAATACTATCAGGTGCATCCCTGCTGTCCTGTCTACTGTTTCAGTTGTACCAATAATGATTTCGGTGAGACTACAGAAGATGAATTTAAATCTGAATACTGTTTATTCAACTAGAGAAAGTAATTATTTTATCCATGTGTACATCCTTCTATAGAACATCAAATATCAATCATTACTCATAATAATATTTAGCTTATATAATATTGTTTATATTTATACCAATAAATAATGCCTATTTACGGCACCTTAAGGTTTTGCAAAATGCTTTATATATGTCATCTCATTTGAAGATTAAAGACTATACAGGTTTGTTTCTATCTGGACTCTGTAAAAAAGAAAAGAAGTCAATGATACAACAAAAATAATGTTAATCACTCCTGTCCTATCAAAGCTGAACTCATCATCCATGTTGTGAAGTGGAATAGCAGCAAATTAAGAGAATGCCTTCAAGGGTTGTTGGGTAGAGGAAGAGATTGTGTCAGGAAATGGTCTGGCTCAAAGCTAAAGAGTTTTTTTTTTTCCAAATTTATACTTATTCACATATTTATTATCTATTTATTTATGAATTTTCTCTTGTTTTCTCTATTATCTGTTTGCTTATTCACATATTTTGCATGTATCTATGTATTGAAAAGGGAAATCCTGGGAATTCTAGTTTTAAAATTCCTGGGAATGAATACTACAGAAATAATTTACATGGCAATAAAACCAACATCCGAAATAACATGGGGAGCCAACAGATTGTTGCGATGGGATCTCCCTAGAGCTTTTAATGGTCATGAAACCCCTTAAACAAAACAAAACGAAACAAAACAAAAAACACTTCACATCACTGCTTTGCCACTCACTGGTTGCATAAGTGCAGGTAAATTAATTTACCTTTTGCCATCCTCAATTTCCTTATCTACAAAAGGTGGAGTTGGCCTAAATGATTCTAAAATCTCTTTAAGCTCCCACATTAATGACTGATATAATGCTTTGAGGTTAACAAAGTACTTTCCTCAAAACAGCCAGTGAACATGTTACAAGTATTAACTGTGATCATTTTACAACTGTGGAAATTGAAGCTCAGAGATTTCAGTGATTCTGATTTTAAGTGACTTTCTTTGAGTCGCACAGTAAATATTGGAGCTAGTGTTCATTGAGCATTTGGCTGCCTACCTGTTCATGCTCCTTCAAAGCTCCTTCAGATAAATATCTGGGTTCTTCAGGCTTAAAGGCTGTTTATTAGGATCAAGCCTGGATCTCTCAAAGACCTGAATTCTTTCCTACCTCAGTTTCTTCTGTCTGTAAAATATAGAAAACAGGAAGATGCACCTTCTATAGCTACCCAAAAACATAATGGATAGCAACAAGAATTCCCTGGTGAAAGTGAGTGACTCTTTCCCACTTCTAAGAGCCAAGGGCAAGGAATGCTTTTCCTCATTTGTCCAAATGAAAGAACCATGGGTCTCTGGTAAAAATGTTTGGTTAATACACAGTTTAATGAAATAAACATGTGAAAAAGAAGTAAAAAAGGCAATATTTTTGGGCCCTGCCCCAAACTTTGAAATGGTCCTCATGTGAGACTTTTAACTAATTTAACTGATTTACACATACAAATTCTTTATTCATCTTGGTCTCAGAAGGCAGAACTAGAAACAAGGATGAAAATTCCAATAAGGCATACTTGATGTAGGAAAACAAAACAAAACAAAACAAAACCTCACAATTCTTCCTAATAATTAGAGAAGCCCAGAAATGGGATGGGCTGCTTTAGGAGGTAGTGAATTTCCTATTACTGGACTTCTTCAAGTAAAGGCTAGGTTGTCACTTATTGGGGATACTATAGAAGTAATTCTTCTTCCGATGTAGGTCAAGCTAGATAACCTTTGAGGCCTTATTTACCTTTGAGAGTCTATGATTTTGTGATTCCTGTTAACAGAATCAGAATATTCTGGCCTCTGACATAAGATGAAGAAAAAATGTTCGATTATGCCAGAGCACAAAATTATGACATTGGTTCATCAGTCAGTCAATAGGTATTTATTAAGCACCTGCTAAGTGTTAGGTGTTGTGCTAAAGGCTGGGGATACCTAGAAAGGTCGCAGGATTATGATACTCTGAAAATACAGGGATGCTACGTGATTATTGCCATTCTTATTCCATTATAGAATCATAGATTCAGAGCTGGTAGAGACCTCAAGGCTCATCTAGCTGCCTTATTTTATAGATGAGGAGTTCAAGGTTCAGGGAAATCAATCAAATAATCAATGAAAATTTGGTGTGTGTCAGGTGCTATGCAAAGTGCTCGGCATGCAAGGAAAAGCAAAAACAGCTCCCAGCCTCAAAGGACTTACCGCATAACTGGGTAAAAGATGTGAAATGACTTTTCCAAGTTGATGTTCTTAGTAAGTAGCAGCTTTGGGATTTAAACCTGGGTTCTCTGACTCCAAATCCAGCAGGTGCAATGCTACTTTCTTATTTCAAATATCAGAAGAAAAGCATTTTAAAAAATCATTCTGTCATTAGAAAGATTTGCCTGGTAGACCAAGGTTGGTAGCTAGAAGCCAATGAAATTTTTGCAGTAACATCTACCACTTCCTCTCTGTGGTTTGTATAGTTGGTGGATGACATGACTTTCTGTGGGTTGCTGGGCCTGAGAAAGGAGTAAGGAGAAGCAACTGGTCACGGTGTTTAAAAATCCTGACGATCCTGGTTAGGAGAGAGCAAGTTATTATCATCTTTCAGCAAGCAGATGAAGTGTTAAGCTTTTTGGACACCTTCTTTGGGACAGATATTATGGACAGAGTGTAAAATAAAGCCACCTAGACCCATGCAAGTGGCGATGATTATAACAGCAAGAAGAAGGGGGAAAAGCCAGTCTTTCTTGCATCATTTCAGATGAATGCCGTGATCTTTTGGCCCCCTGAGACATAGCAGGCTGCAAAGTGATTAGAACAGAATTTCCCACTTCCAGGTACATTACTTGAAGAGGTGAGGAAATTTCAATATAGCACCTGACAAAAAAGACTTTTCAAACTCATAACCAAATTCTGACCGAGTTGGGGATTTTCAAGGACTCACGAGAATATTGCCTGCACTTTCTGGCAAAATGCAGAAATCAAGGCCAAAGATCACGAAGGTACTTCTGCTCTTGGATTTAAGATAAGTTTAAAACACTATGCTTAGTGACAGCATGGTATAGTGAAGAGGACCTAGAATCAGGGTGAGATATATTCCTTTACCCTCTTTTGGCCTCAATTTCTTCATCTGCAAAATGGGGAAGGGTTGGACTCTGGGCACTAAGGTCTTTTTTAAGTTTTAATCTCTAATTCTATGACCAGCGAGCACAATATTCATCAAACATAAGCCCAGGTCAGTAAGTCAACTAGGATCTATTTAGATCTTACCATGCACCGGGCACTACGCTAAGTGATGGGGATATAAAGAAAAGAAAACAACAACAACAAACCAAAAACAAACAGCCCCTACTTTCCAGGAGCTCATAATTTAAGGGAGGATATGACATGTAAACTACAGAAAAACAAGACATCTTCAATGTAAGTGGGAGGTAAACGTTCATTTTTATAATGCCTTGCAAATATATCTAGACTTCATATTGCCATGAGGCAGGGACCTGTCCTATTGAAAATCAGATTTCCCCTAGTGCTTAGACATCTCCATATAGTAGCCATGGAATAATTGCTTAGTGAATTTTGCATCCTCCTCACCACCTAATAGTATGCATTTAGCAGGCTTCTGGTAAATGTTTGTTGAATTTTTGAACTGAACTGCTTTACTGAACATGGTCTTTCAGTAGTCACTCCATGTAATTTGTTTAATTGGAATTGGTATCTCTGAACTAGTCAAATTAAAAACCTCTTCTGCTTAGTGAGAATTGTTTATGGAAAATCATACCTACCTAATATTCTGTTCATAAAACATTAGATTTTGGTTATAATCCACATTAAAATTGTTACAAAAATTGTGAGTGGTTTCTGGGTAAAATCTCCAAGCAATTAGAAATTAGAACATTGACCACTCACTAACGAACACTAAGGCTATACTTTTTTTTCTCCAGAGTATCTGCATTTTATTTAAGGTCTCTACAATTTGGGTTGCAGTTTCTTTTCAGAATCTAGGACTCCTTACCAAAAAAGAGAAAAAGTAACCACTAGATGTTGCTCTAAGACAACTTCAGGAGGACAAAAAAAAGAGGAAATAGCACCTTGTCCTGAAGGTTTCCATCAATCATAATCTCCATAAAAAATGCAAAGATTAAATCAGAGGCTTAGAAAATAAACTCGAAATAGTATCATGATCTGCTATTAAAACTTGCAGAGCATATTCATATATAGTATATATTTAAACTCTTATTAGTAAGAATATATGTATATATTTAAAAGCCTATATGTCAGTGGCTATGTTTACATAATACCCAAACGACAAATTTAAAAATGAAAAATTCAATCAATGTACTTACTCTACATGGTGCCAAACAACAAGCTGTCCCTCCCCCTCTCCTTCCTTTTTACTCTCACTATCCTGAAGTAGATAGTTGCTTTGGCTCCATGGAGATGGCAACTTTTTTTTTTAAGTAAAGCAAATTTTAAATAAACCCTATTTCATGAAAGGGCTTCTATGTGAAGGTTTCTGGATATAGGAAAATTAAAACTACAGGGCCTCTATATTTGATTTTAATTTTACTTTTCCTAGTGAGCTAACATTGCCATACTAAGCAGCTAGCAGACACATAGAATGAGTTTGTTCGGCTCACTGATGCTTCTGAGTCCGAAGACTTCTCCGTGCTGCAGCTTGGGAAATTCAAACTGATCACCGCCGGAGTGGAAATCAGGACTGGAATATTAGGAATATTGCAGTGTGAAAAATGAGGCAAACTGTCAGATTCTACAGGAAAGGAGAAAGTATTGGTTCTTGCTAAAGAGTGCCTTGTTTTCACGGTTCTCTCTCATCTGCATTGGGTGGATGGTGAGATAGAAATGCCACTCCAGTAAACATTACATGGATATGGCATTACACAATACCTGTATTACAGCATTCTGGGCACAACACTTTCACATTTCCTTATCTTTTAATTAATTTCAGGGTATAAAATGAGGATTAAGCTACAGTGAATCATAATTTCCCATCCATTCCATTTCCTGCCAAAGACAAGACAGGCTGTTTTCCAAAAGAGATAGAAGGATCCCTCCTCCCCTATTCTCCACATCTCTCATCCCTCACTGCCTCCCTACCCCCCCCCCCCAACTCCTTTCCCTTTTTAAAAGTCCATTGCTGACTTCTTAGTCTTTGGCTAAGATCAAGTGCTGTATCAGTACATCGGATGTGTCCTCTGTGGGAGACTTAATCCTGTTCTGCCAGGGGAAGAGGCTCAGTGATCTAATGGGTTTTTATATCTCTGATGACTGTGATGTATCATCTACTAATAAATATGATTTAAGATTTTTACTGCTTCTTTTATGCTGAAGGATACTAAAACATAGTTTGCAATTTTAAAAAATCTGAGCTACAAACCATTTGCATATATCTTTATGCACCATGTGTACAGTACTCCGGTTGAAATATAGCAGAGAGAGAGAGAGAGAGAGAGAGAGAGAGAGAGAGAGAGAGAGTGTGAGAGAGAGAGAGAGAGAGAGAGAGAGAGAGACGGAGAGACAGAGACAGAGACAAAGAGATAGACACAGAGAGATAGACACAGACACAGATAGACACAGACACAGAGAGACACAGACACAGAGACACAGAGAAAGACAGAGAGACAGATAGAGACTAACAGTATTTGTTAGTTGCAGAAAAACCCTAGAGGAAACCTTCTCAAGGCAATAATGTGACACTGTGATTTAGTTGTATGGAAAAATTTGTAGGAAGACATATGTCATTGCTGATTAATGATTTGCAGTAACCAGGGAACCTTTGGGCAGTAACAGTTCAGCTACTCACCATTATTGGAGAAGAAGATTTTCTAGTTGAGTGAATTTCCAAATAACTGAAACTCCTCTTTTGGTACCGATGTGCTTTTATTTCCACCATTTCAGGAGGGGCTTTCCAATTGGCAAGGTGCATGTGCTTTAAGTGCATGCACTCTCTGACTTCTGTTTTGGTTTCTAGGAAGCCCTTTTCCTTATGCTTACTAATTGGTTCTTAGCTGTGTTCTAAATTGACTGATGTTTGCTAGATAAAAGAACTACAAATATTTGAAATATCACTACAAACTTATTGTGTATCTTTCTTTTTCTTTTGGTCCTAAAATTAGAGATCAAAAATATCATATTCACCTTTGCCCCAAAGACCTCATTAGACCCGAAGAGAGGCTTGAACTCAAAGGTACTTTATATTCTATCTGAAAAGGATACAGTGGAAGCCAGTAGGGGACATTAACAAAACAATGACATGTCAGAATGCTGGAGCTGGAGGAAAAGTTCGCATGGCAGGGAAGTGCCAAACCTTAGTACTGAGGGCCAGAGCAACAGCCAAAGCTAAAAAGCGACAAGGCTTAGAGCTACAATTTTGGAAGCGCAAACCTAGATCATGCCTTTTGCTTGTTGTGAGTCATGTAGACTGTCCAGCTCCGGAAAGGAAGGTCGACCTAGATTTAGGCCAATCCACTTCATACCTTTCAGTAGATCAGGCAGTGGTGGAATTCATCATTTGAAATTGAAGGATGACTATAATTTTTTTGGGCAATGCTGTTGATGCTGGAGGAAAAGTCTTCTTCCTGGAAAACTACCAGCGTATTAAAGTTCAGCTCTTGGTCATATTTGAGTATACAAGTAAGCAAAATTCTATAGCCTAATGTTATAAATATGCTAGAGCAAGGTATTAACTTTCCTTTATTAATGTGTTTTGGTAACTACGGGTCATTTTTGATTGGGCGGAAATAGACATATTTAAGAAGGAACTAGACAAGGAACTCAAAAATCTTTCCCAAAATCTAGGGCATCCCTTTCCACATAAAATGGCAGGTATTATGGGCATGCTAGTACAGCTGAATAATAACCTATAGGATAGGCAGTCTTGGATTTGGCCTGTGGAAAAGAGCTTCAATTCCATGATGCTCCATCAGCTGAAGACCATGAATTCCTCAGATTTGTAAATAGCACCAGATCTTGTGCTTTTGGCACAGTGACCTTGGTTGCTTCACACAGCAATGATAATAGGCTCCGACTGAGGGTGGTATTTAGGCATGCTTTAGAAAATCAGGCATATACACAGATTGGGGCCACGAGAAACACTCTGTTTTTCAGAGTGTGGCCATAGCAGGGCTTCTGGGGCCTATGGTTTTGGTGCAGTGGCCCTAGTCACGTAGCCTGTTGGTGCAATCAATACATCTTTTGTACTGTACATTCTCTGGATTGGTCTCATAAGGACAGCTATGTGATCTTCTCCTTAGTGGATAGAGTGCTGGCACAATGGAGTTCGACTCTGGGCTCAGATACTTACTAGCTATAGGAGCAAGTCACTTAACTTTCTTCTAAAAGGGAACTAATAATAATACTTATCTCCCAGGGTTGTTGTAAAGAGCAAATGAAGTAATATTTGGAAAGCTTTGCAAACCTTAAAGTTCTATAAAAATGCCAGTTATTGCTGTTATTATTAAGATTCCTCTGTAGCAAGTGGATCCCAGTATCAAGGTCACTTAAGGTAATAAGACCTATGTTCAGAGTTGGAATAGACCTGATCTGTATCCTACCTTCTGTGAAGATGGTAGCCAGAGACACACTGTTTATGTGGGTTAGGAATATGCCCTAGTGGAGAGAACCTTTCAAATCCATTCCTCTTTCCCAAAGTGGGAAGACCATGGGAAGAAAAGAAGAAATTCTAAGAGTTGGTAACACAGTACCCTTGACATGATCCAGAAGGGAGGATAGGAAAAAGAAGTGGCCTACAGTAGAGCCCAAACTTTAGGAGAGGGCTAGGAAAAAATTCTTGGGAAGGAGGGGCAAAGAGTACTATATGAGAGATTTGAAATTACCGCATAGGCCTTAAGTTATGCAGAATGGCCACACCTGTAGAAGGTCCCTGACCAATAGCAGCTTAATGTGGTCAGCAAGGATAGACCTAGGGCAGGCCGGATCTTAAGCAATGGCATTGACCATCCACATTGTACTCCAAGGATCAGGAAAGGACCATGCCTGCCTCTGCAGGTGCTAGAAGATTCCTTCCACTCGCAGGGGGCATGAGAAAAATGGGCTCACAATTCCTACCCCTTGTTGGGATTTGGTGAGGACCATATTTAGGAAGATGGATTCTGTTGGCATTACAAGAAAGAGAATGGGGGTTAGAAATATGGCTGCCTTTTGCATACAGTACAACAGATGGATTTCTTTGCATTTAAAGAGAACATTTAAGGACCTCAGCAATGTAACACTCATCTGTCACTTCACATTACTTTCCTTCATGTATTCTAGGTGTTCCAACAGAACAGTCCCAGGAGAATGCTCCTCAAAGAATCATAGATAAAGAACTGGAAGGGGGTATAGAGGAGATCTAGTCCAACTCTTCATTTTACAGAAAAGGAAATAGAGGCTTAGAGAAGATAAGTGACTTGACTAAGGTCACACACTAATAAATGGCAGAATCAGGATTTGAATTCGGGTCCTGTGAGTACAAATTCCAGACTCTTCTCCCTATACCATGCTGTCTCCTAACTTCCATCTATCAATCCCTCTAAATATTTAGGTTTCAGCTGAGGCTGAACTGGACCTTCCCTGATCTCCCCCCGATAAATACATTCTCTGTCTTTTCAAATTCTTCTAAAGCATTGTTAATGGCTCTCTTTTTTTTCCTTCATAAATGCTGCCTTGTATTAGTCTTGTCTCTGTATATATGTAATCCCTTTAATGGAAGCAAAGTACCTTGATAGCAGGGACTGTTTTCATTTTTCATTTTTGTGTACCCAGAAGTCTGCATAGTACATTACACATAGTAGGTGATTAAAAAATGTTTGGTTAATGAAATTGGATTGTTCAAGCGGGAGAGCACAGGTATTATTACCTTATCAGAACTGGAAGAGAAAATGTTAATTTCTCCATCTTTATCTCCTACGAGAAGTCAGGCTAGCAAAATTGTGGTCTTCCTATTAATATGTTACAACTGAGGAACAGAGAATGTTTTTATTCATTTATGCTAGGCTGATGCTTTTCTTTGCTGTTGATTTTCTAGACTCATCTGTTTCTTCTTGTTTTGTCCTATGTATAGATAAGGCATACTCCATTTAAACAGAATCATAGATTTAGATCTGAAAGAGATGCTAAAGACCAAATTGTACACTTCCCTTATTTTATAGATGAGGACACCAAGGCTCAGTGACTTGCCGAAGGTCATATAGGCAATAAATAGCAAACCTGGGATTCAAACTCAGGTCATCTGATTTAAAATACAGTATACTTTCCCTGGCCCCATATTTATTTATTTTAAAAATATTCCTTGATTTGGGTTTTGAATCATTGAATCAGTAAGGCCTACTTATCCCTTTTGAGATTGCCAGAGGGCATATATATGTATGGACCCATATGTGGAAAACAAGACTTTTTGTGAATACACTTGAACATAAGTTCTGCTTAAATGTGAGCAATGTGAAACCATTGTTACTGTTGGCCTTGACTTAAGACAAACAGAACAAACAAAGTTCTATAAAGTAGGAACTAGCTTTTCTTCTTTCTTCTACCTTTCTAATTCAGCAAAGCCAAATTCTCAAAGCCCAACTGTCTCACAAATGCCTTCTAATGGGCTTTGCTTATTGTGCTTGTCAAAACAGCAGAGAACTCGACATTTGCATTGCTAATAGGCTGCTTTCAAAGCAGGTGTACTTTTCAGTTAGTTTTAGATTACCACATATTGCTCTTTTGTATTTGAGCAGGGCTAATGAGCCCATCTGCAGATAGGTACATCTCTCTGTGAATAGACCAGTGTCCCCCAGTGGATCATAACAAGTTTGGGATTTAGTAAGGTTAGGCTTGTGCCAGAGATGTGGTGGGGGTGAGGCAGGTTGTAGGCTGGCATGAGAGGCTGGGAGGTGTAGAGATTTTTATTCATTTCAAGATCATATGTGTCTCTTTCTGGTTGCTAATGAGTAATGATAATAATAGCTAGCATTTATATAATGCTTTAAGGTTGGTAAAGTGCTTTACGAAAATCTTATCACATGACCCTCACAAGCCTGTGAGGTAGATATTATAATTGTCTTCATTTTACAGATGAAAAACTGAGGCTGACACAGGTGAAGTTACTTGATCAAGGTCTCATAGTAAGTAACTGAAGGTAGTAAATTAGAACTTAAGTCTTCTTGACACCAGACACACTGTTCTAACCTATCTACTATGCTACCTAACTGCTTTTAAGAAACTATATTATAAGTCATTTTTGGGAGGAGGCGAAGAGGCCTCCTTTATTCATCTTCCCTAGCATCCAAACCAGGGCTTTACACAAAATAGGTGTTTAATAAATCTTGTTGCTTTAGTAAAAGGATAACTAACTCAAAGAAAAGGAAGGTTCCTTTCACTGCTTATTTTTTTTATCAGAATAGTCGAGTTTTGATGTGATCTCTAAGGTTGCCAGTCATACAATATCTTGCATTTTTACTGAAGTGCATGTGCCAGAGTCCCGTAGGATGAGCAGGTGTGGGTGGGTTGCAATCTGTGCTGTTGGATAGTGTGTCCACATCAATGAGTTCATGGATCTGTCAAAGCAGTAAAGTATTAAAGGTCTAAAATCCTTTACTTTTTAATTGTTGAAAGAAAACAGAAATGTGAACATTAAGACTTGGGTTGTACAACTAACTTGAGGAGAAACATTTCATTGTTGATGTGTTCTGATTAGACTAGTCTTTTCCCATAGGGAGGAGAGGGAATTCCCCGAGTGACAAAATCCACCGATGCAATCACAGAATACCAAAGGAATATTAGCAACCCCTTTGTGTAGCACTGACTAGTTTACTCTTGGTTGATAAATTAAAAGGTTCTTCAGATCTGATTACTCTATTTTTGTGCCTTTGTAAAACACTGTATCTCCCTTTGTTTTCCCAAGTATAAAACAGTTAGTTCTGACCTTTTCGGCCCACTCAGATGTAGCCTGAAGTTTTGGTCAATGTCAGAGCTGGTTCATATGTTATTTCATCTCTTAGGTCTATAACTGGGATTCTTTATGCTGGGGCATGTGAAATTGTTTTAAAAATATTTTGATAACTTTATTTCAACTGATTTTCCTCTATAACCCTATGTATTTTATTTTATGCATTAAGAATAATTAGAGAAGAGATCTGTTGGTTTCATCAATTAAGAGGAGCCATGACACAAAAAAGACTAAGAACACCTGGTCTATAACAAATTCTGAGCTATGGGGTAGCAGCGAAGCAGATTGGGCATATGTTTCGTTAGTATCCTTTGTTTACCAGGTTGGTTCATATACTATAACTAAACTGGAACAATTATGTTGGTAGGGTCTGGATCTATGTTTCTGTTCCTTGAAATCTTGGATTAGATTAATACAACTTCTCTGAGTTTTAGTTATCTTGTTTGTAAAATGAGAAGGTTGAACTAACTGATCTTTAAGAACCATTTGAGGCCTAAAATTCTTTGATTCAACAATTTAAATATCTTCCTCACCTAAAACATTCATTGAAAGTGAATATGGAGCTGGACTAGGGCCCCCAACTCTCCAGAGCAAGGTTGATTTCTGATTTACAAGACTATTGACTGATTATTGACTTCTCAGGGCTGACAAAGCTAACTGTTGATGGCATCTACAGAAGACATCCTTCCCCTACTCAGCTTTCCATTACTGCAGGTGATTCTTCCTGTTCTAGAATGTACCTATTATATTGGTTCTCTCCCTCTGCTAAGGGGACACTGCAAGGATGTTTTAGTGAGCTTTATTATACATTCAGCAGACACCATATGACTGAAAAGCACCAATGAGTCCATTGTTTCAGAGAAAACACCTGAATCTAAGCAGGTGGGGATCTCCACATGTGAATGTAGGAAAAAAGCATTTCATAAGCATTTACTCTGTTTCAGGCACTGTGATGGGCAACGGAGATTTTTTTAAACTGAGTCTGTGATTTTATTGGTATAGAAACTCCTTCTACCAATGCAGTTTGGCACCAACCTTAGAATTTAGTCTTTGAGAGTTGCGTGGGACAAGCTGATATGCCAGAGGTGGGGTTTTCCCCCAGGACTTCTTGACTTTGAGGTCAGATCTTTATTTACTATGGGACAGATATATGGCATGTGAACAGAATCCTAGGCCTGGAGTCAGAAAGACCGAAGTTCAAATGCAGCCTCAAACACTTACTAGCTGTGAGATCCTAGGCAAGTAGCTTCACTTCTGTCTGCCCCAGTTTTCTCAATTTCAAAATGGGAAGAATACTAGCATCTACCTCACAGGGTTTTTGTGAGAATCAAGTGAGATATTTGTAAAGCACTTAGCTCAGTGCCTGGCATGCAGCCCGATCGTAATCAATGCTTGTTTCTTCCTTTCCTATGCCACACTGCCTTTCATTGTTGCTGGGGATACAAGTATAAAACCAAGATAGTTCCTTCTCTCAAGGAATTTACATTCTAGCAAGGAATGAAAACACTATTATGGAGCGATAGGCAAGGGAAGGAATTTTGGTCTGGGGAATCACAAGGATTTTAAATGGAGCCTAAGTTCAGTTGATTATCATGCCTTTCTGAGTAGCAAAGGAAGTATTGGTTTGATTACTGTGTGCAGAGCTAGAGATGGAAAGAGGACTGGTATACTTGCACATCAGTAGGTCAAATGGCAAAATTCTCAAGTGGCCTGGATTTCTTAGTGGATGACTGGATATAATGTGAAGCATGGTCTGGGGTCAATTAGATACAGTGGGTTAGATGAGTTTGTATTTATTCACCAATTAGGACAAAAGTGAATGAATTAGTTTTTTGGGGGCAAGGGAATTGAGAGGATGGTCAAGTGTACATATTTTGGATTATTAATAGCTAATAACTCTATCAGAGTCACCTTTATTTACCATAATATATGAGCCTCCCATAACCGCTTTCTTACATTTTCCAGTGCTAAAGTCCTTGCTTTTTCCCCCTCCACCAGGATAGATGGGAGCAAAAGTACCATGGTAGGGATTTAATAAAATAAATGAATAAAGCAACCCTTTCAAGCAACAATTAAGACTATGGCCGGCCATAGATTTGCATTGATGATCTTCTCACATATTCAAGAATTCTTAGTGTATGCTCTTTTCCTGAGAGCATCAACCAACGGGTCTATGTTGTGTTTGCTGAAAGAGTAAATAACGGTATAGTTGAACATGTATAGTGACTCTTAAGGCAGTTTTTCTTATGATAAATTAACTTTCCAGTGGCAACAATGCAATTTGTGTTGGCTTCTGATACCATTTCTGCTGCACAGCAAAAATGGTGCTGACATTTCCATTAGAGATCTGAAAGTTCTGGATAATGCTTATTACTTCTAGTGGTTGAAAGATGGTCCAACAAATGGAAATAGAGTAGGGACTTCAGCAGTTTGGGAGATAAAGACTGAAGCAGGCACAGTTTGTATTTGGTATGTTCCTATCTGCTGTTGCCAAGCATCCCCTTGCTATAATATTTTGCCTTGCCTGGGTGTTGAGTGCCCCAATGTTACCTCCTGGGTGCCTCTCCCTGTAAAGCCCTGTCCAGATCTACCTTCCCTTCCCTCTCTGGTACCTTTTACACCTGTCTGAAAGCACCTATTCAATTTCTTAGACCTTGGCAAGTGATTGGCTAGTTTATCTGAAAGCATTAATTGGCGATAATGAACAAATATGATCACATTAATATTTCTTCCAGATAATAATTTTACATTTCAACAGAATCTCCATTGCCTAGGTGCAAAGTGCAGACTATTATGAGAAATCTCTGGGCCTCAGTGTCTTCTTCTGAAAAATGAGGGATGGGGAAGACTAGATGGCCTTTGAGATCCCTTCTAGCCTAGAGCTTATATCTACGATCTTATAAAGGAATTTTGAGGCACCTCCTGGTGCCAAAAATCCTATTAATCTACTTTAAATTCATCATCCAGAACTTTAAAAGCCAATTGCTTCTTGTTCTATCCATAGAAGAAATGGACAACAGCCAGACTCCGTTTTTTCAACAGCAATCCTTCATACACCTAAAGACTGTTTGTGAGAGAGCCTCTGGGCTTCTCTGCTCTCAGATGAATAATAACCAGTACTTGTGGGGTTTTCTCAGGGGCCTCATTTTCCAGCCCTTTAATCATTCTCATTGCTCTCTGCTGAAACTTCTCAAAGTACCCCAAGTCCCTCATCAATTGTAGACCTTGGTACTGCACTCAGTAATCCCTCATTTTATGAGTCTAATAAGGGGGAGATGTTCGAGTTGACTTTTACCACATTATTCCTGAATACTAAATTCACGTAATGCCTTCTTGGATCAGACTTAACTTCTTTTAACAACTATACTTTATCGTCAACTTGGGTTCTACTTAGAAAGCTTATATCCCTTTTAGGCTTTTTCTTCCCATTGCCTTCTGTGAACAAAAACAGACATTTAGAGGACTTGTATATGATTTCATGATGACTTTATAGAACTTAAAATTTTAATGGCATGGGTAATGTAATGTTAGGAAGTGGGTCTTAGACAACCACAAGGAATTAAAACAAACAAGCAAAAACAAAAACAAAAAATGAGTCCACATCTCTATCAGTATGAAGAATGAGATGAAATTTAAAGTTACTTAAATATTGTTCAGTGTTTTGTTTCTGCTTTAGTCAGTGAGTGCTATTTATGTTCCAAGTATAGATGCATGAAGGTGCAGGTACTGTAACAATAATATTGTTTGCAGCTGCTGTGGGGGTGTAAAGCCAATAACACCAGCACACACAAGGGCTGCTAGCCCAGGTTCTTTGATCTGCTTTTCTAAAGGAAAGCAACTTTAAAGGGGCCAACAATCTTACTTTAATTAAACATACATATATCATTCACTTAGTTCAGGAGAAAAAGTCAGCACCCTCAACTTCCGAGAGAATACAAACCGAAAATACAAGCAGAAATTATAAACAGATATCAACAGACAGGCTTTTAACTGTCTGACCATAGAAATACATACATAGGTAGCAGAGAGTGAAGCACCAACATCTGGGTTTTCAAAGCCGGGGAGGCTCCTTAACGGCTACCCAGAGTCTCATCTGGGTATATCACATGAACACTCTTCTAATGAATGAGCTCCCAAACAAAACCTCATCTCAGAGTATATATATGTTTCCAATCAATGACTTTTTATTCAATCAAAGACTCTTGATTCAAAGGCAAGGCTCATCAAAGGCACTTGATTGCCTTAGTGCTGAGAAGCACTCCAAAAGAAAAAACACCAAAAAGTCCCACTTTGCTTGCCCTTACAGGTACTCATTTAATTATTCTCCAAACTCTTGGTTATCAGGGAAAGTGAAGTATTCCCAAATTATTTTTAAAAGAAAAAAAAGGAAGTTAAGCCTCAAGGTCAGGGTAAGGGAGAGGTACATCAGAGAGGGAACTTAATACTTGTTAGGAGGCTGGGAAGCAGAATAGGAAGAGAAGGTAAAGGGCAGCTATATACTTGGAGAGGAAATAATAATAACAGCCACAAGTTTGGGGCTCTTCCTTTAGAAGTGGGAAATGCATGCACTGAAAGAGGAAGAAGCTGCTTGTCTTTCAAAAAATGATGAAATTGATCCCCAAAAGCTATTGGCTGGGGAAAAGAAAGGAGTAGTAGTGATTGGTATTATCCTTCTCAGAGCCTTGACAGGTTTTGGGAACTTAGTAGATGCTTAATACATGCTTGCTGATTGATTCATTCCTGGGACATGTATTCAAGATAAAACAGAGACTCCCAAGACTTGAATGAAGACTACATACACATCTTTGACAAATAGATCTAGAAAACACACTAAGCCAAATCTTGCTGGAGAAATTCAGAAAAAGTCACAGCGAATCACATATCCAGTCTAGCTCAGGGTCGGGAGACAGACAGGGAGGTCTGTGGACACTGGAAGACAAGGTTAGGCCAGGAGCTTGCAGCTTATGAACCATTTCAGTGGCTAGGGATAGACTGTGCATTGCTGAAAAAGGAAGTTCCAAAAATATGCTGGGCACCATCAGATCCACATATAGGCATTGTGACAGGAGGATTGTGCAAACTAAGTTATTTGCCTACTGAGTCACTAACCCAGGGCAGACTATAAAGGGGATCTGTGCATAGGGGTAGCATTCCTACATTCCAGCAGAGACAGACCCTTTCTAGCATCTATCCTATAGAAGAATAATTAGGGAAGGAATCCCAGAAAGGCAGGAATTCAAGACCAAAGAAGACCCTACAAAGAGAGTCCTACAATTCTGCAACTTAATCAAGAGAGCTTTCTAGCTGATGCCTAGAGGTGGAGTCCAGCAGCAGCCTACTGTTTTGTTGTATACTGTTCAGGCACGTCATTTAGGGTTTTCTTGACAGAAATAATGGAGTGGTTTGCCATTTCCTTCTCCAGATCCTTTTATGGATGAGGAAACTGAGGCTTAAGGGTTATGTGACTTGCCTGGGTCACAGAGCCAGTAAGTGGCTGAGGCCAGACTTGAACCCAAGTCTTCCCTACTCCAGGCCCCACACTCTATCTACTGTGCTACTTAGCTACCCTACTCTCGCACAGAGCAAACCCCATATCAGAAACTTGCAGAACTTAGAGTGGGGCAGCAATCACAATTTGCCCTGGATTAGAGCTTTTTGGGAGCACTGAAAGCTTATAGCTCTCCAAGTCTATCCCTGAGATCCTGAAAGAACACAATACTCAGTACCCCAGGAAAGAAGAAACAGGATAAAGCCAGACCTTTCCTCCAGAAGTGGTACAGAGCTCATCCCTATCATCAAGTCTAAAGAATGAGGAAAAAAAAAAAGAATTCCACCATAAAGATCTATTATAGGGGTAACAAAGCTCAATTTTTCCCTCAAGTACTCTTGTTCATTTATAAAAACTTTTTTTAGATTTTTTATAAATGAACAAGAGTACTTGAGGGAAAATTGGAAAAGAAATGAGCGCTATGGAAGATTGATTTAGAAAAGAATTAACAGCTTGGCACAAGAGGTGCAAAAGCTTTCCCAAGCAACAAACTCCCTGAAAAATAAACTGGATCAAATAGAAGGCAATGACTCGATGAGGTAACAAGAAATTTTAAAATAAAAGTAAAAGATTGAAGAAATGTAAAAAAAAATATAAAATCCAACTGATCTATAAAACAGATTGTGGAGAAAAAATTAACAATTATTGGACTATTTGAATACAGTATCAAGAAGAAAGTTGAGACTTCACATTTCAAGACATTTATAAAGAAAACTGCCCTGAATTTTTAGAATGAGAGAGCAAAATAGTCCCTTTCTTAAAAGAAATCCCAAAAGGAAAACTCCAAATTTCAGAGTTTTCAGCTCTATGTATCTATCTCTGGAAACCGTCTCTCTATAGAGTTTTCTATAAATAATTATGTGTAATATATAATATATTTATATAGAAATACAAAATTTGACCTAGAAACTCTGAATTTTGGAATTTTCATTTTGGGGTTTCTTTCAAAAAATGACTGGTGGTTCTCTATCTATTTGATCTCTCTATATAAACATGTGTGTATATATATGTATTGTGCATATACATACACACACACACACACACACACACATACAGGGTTTTTGAATTCTTTCTGGCTTTCAGAAAGAATTCTAGTACCAAGGAGCTATGGTCAGACTCACACACTGTTTAGCAGTAACCACTATGCAAGAGCACAAAACTTGGAATATAATATTCCAGAAGCCAAAGAGTAAGGGTTTTATCCAAGAATAACTTATGCATCAGAATAAAGTACAATGCACGCGTTGGGGAGGGGGAATGGAAATGTAATGAAATAGAGGACTTCCAAGCATTCCTGATGCAAACACCAGAGCTGAAAAGAAACTTTGAAGTTTTAACACAGGAGTGAAGAGAAACAAACATAAAAAGGTAAATCTGGATGAAAAATGGTAAAGGACTAAACCAGGATAAATTGCTTACATTCTAATATGGGGAGGTTATACATGTGTCCTCTCTGAAATCAATCATCATATGGGTCACAGAGGGAATCCAATTAGCCAAGATTTGGGAGTGTTGCTGTCATATGTTGATGATCTTGCAAGAATGGGAAGAAAGATGAAGAGGAGTATACTTGGTGGGAGGGGCAGGAAAGGAAAAGATGGTTAGGGAAAATTATTTCACATAATCAAGGTGCATAAGTATGCATCTATAAAAACAAGGAGGAGAGGATGGCTGGGCAGCTGACACTTGAACCTCATTCCTATCTAGACTGAGCAAAAGAAGGTAGGATGCACATTTACAGATAGCTGGGTACAGAAATACATTTCACTCAACCAGGAAAATAGAAGGGAAAGGAAAGAAGTGAATCAGAAGGAGGGCAAATTAAGGGAGGTATTAATCCTAAGCAAAACAAAGGCTATGGATGTACAAAAATATTTATATCTTTTTGTGAGGTGATGAAATATTGGAATCAAAGGGGAGTGCCCAAAAATTTGGGCATGGATGAACACGTTAATGGTATATCAATGTGATGAAATAACTATTGTGTTGAACTCTTATAAGTGTAAAGACTAATCACAATTCCAGGCACCTCCTGATGGAGAGGAGAAGGGCCCAAAATACAGAATGGAATTTTTTATTTTGGGATATGGCCAATCAGGAAATTTATTATGATTGAGTATAAAAAGTTTTTCTCCATCACTTTCTTAAGGCTAAATGGGAGGTATCAAACTCCCTTATAACTCTAGGCATAATCTGATTGGTCAGATTAAAATGTAATTGGGAAACATTAATTAAATAAAAGCATTATACAATAGTTAATGTTAGTTGTGGTTTTCTAAGTCAATATTCTGGATTTGACTCAACTGGTCTAGACAGTCAACAAAACAGTAACTCAACCCTGTTTTGTAGCATTTGATGATTTCTGAGATGCAAATTCTCACACTCAATACTTAATTGGCTCAGGCCTGGTCTGACTCCAGCATATTCCTGCCTAAAAGTATCTCATTTTTGTTCCAATATCAAGCTTAAACCATGATGGAACTGTCCTGAATCAGAATATAAATAATGAGGAATAAACCTCATCTTCCAGAAGAGAAAATTGATGCCCAGTTTTGTCCATGGCCACAAAGGCAGAATTTGAACTAGAGTGTTTTGTAGTTATGGGCTACCTTTATTTGTTGTCATAAATCAAAAATTGTTTGATTAGGAGCTGTAAGTTACTTTACAAGCTTGCGTTCAGGAATTTAACACATTTTAGGAATTAAGTGCATTGAATAAGATGAGATAGTTGTGAATATCTGGGACATGAATAAAAAGGAGAACAGCAAGGTAGAAATATGAATCAACAAGCCTTCAAAAGAAATTGGAATGAGGAAAATCAAACAATATTTAGTTAATAAGCGATTGATATTTCAAGTAAATATATTGATTCCTGTTGGTGCTTTGACTATTTTCTGTTTCACTCACAGCTTTCTTGTGCTTTTCAACTTGTCCTATTGCTTCAGTCTGCTGGGAAGCTGTGGAAATCTTATCTTGGTGAGACATTGCAGCTAATGACCAAAGGGATGAGTGAGTTGTCACATGCTAGACATCATGATTTCTCAATAGAATTGCGAAAGTGAAAAAAAAAAAAAAAAAAAAGAATTGCGAAAGTGAAATTTAAACTGTGAGAGAAACCCCATTTGTTTGAATGTGGATATTTTGAATTATTAGCCCAGAAATGTCTGGAGTGAATATTTAAGAGAGATACAAGTCAGTGTCTTTGCATGATACGCATATATTATGGCCTTTGTTGTTAATTTAGGGCATCTAAAAGGTGCTGAACTACATCCTACAGACCACAAATCTCTTCATTTACTTGGATACCAAATTTAAAGATGATCAGTAACGGAGCCTTGCTGACAGTCAGCCATCCCACTTCCTGCCTTGGTGTCTTAACAAAGCTCTCTCCACCCCACCCCTGTAAATCCTTTCCCTTCCCAATCAATCCTCTCAGAATCCCTAGCTCTGCTTAAGGCTCAGCTCAAATGTCATCTTCTAAACTAGGTTATTCCTGTTTCCCCACAATTATTACTTACCCAAATTATTTCATATTTACATTATACAGATATTTTGTATTTATTTATCTCTGTATATGCTATTCCCTCAACCCTACACAGAAGCTAAACTCCTTGAGGGTGGGGATTATTTTCATTTCTGCCTCTGTATATACAGTGCACATTGTAATGGGCACTGGTAAGTAGTAGATGCTTAAGAAATGTTGTTGCATTGAGTTAAACTGAAGGAAGTTTTCCTGTATCCCTGTGTCGTGACCATCTTCTGTCTAGAGAACAACTCCAGACAGAGAAAAGGAAGAACCTAAAGCCCTGACCCCTTCTGGTCCTTTGCCAAGGTTCCACAACAACAGGGCCACCTGTGATTTGTGTTGGCAGAGTTCTTGATGAGGTCACCCAAGCTCTTATGAGATCAGGCAGGCCAGACTGCTGGTTGCTTCCAGAGAGGTCACTAGATAGTTATTACCTGGGAAGACTCTTCTGTCTTTTATGTTGAATGTCTCTTGAAATCCCCTGAATTTAAATTGTAAAAGGCTCCTAGCAGGTAGCTTGGGGACTGTCCAAACTACCCGGATATAAGAATATCCTGGCTTCTTCTAGGATGCCACTGCTTTCAAGGTGGCTGCATACTTAGCTTGGAGATTTTGTGACTTATGCTGCAGCTTTAGCCTTCCCTGAATGCAGAGGGTTTGCTCTCTTAGTCTGGGTGCTTTCGATTGCAGCTTAATGCTGCATTCAGTTGGTTTTTCTTTTTATCTGCTCCCATGAATCCCTCAGCCTGATATGAGGTAGGTTGAAAATACAAAAATAAATAACTTAGGTTCCCTTCCTGGAAATACAGGGTGGTTTTTAATCCTGTAATGCATTCTGCAGTCATTACTAAGCTTAGCGAAGAGAGAAGCCTTCAAAACAGAAAGCCTTGTAATGATTCTGAACTGTGTATCGAAGGCAGAGTTAGCCTAAGAGCATCATAAAGCAAGAGGAGGGGAGCTCATAAATATGTGGGTAGTTATTTATTACAAAATAAATTATGTATTGACACGAAAGATTACACCATAATTTTCTGTTCGAGACGTTGGAAGAGTAAATTGGTTTCTATCTAAAAGGTCACATGGAACGCTGGCTTTGTGTTTCTGCCATGACATTTGCCTTATTGTCATGCAGGTACACTCCCTCACCTTCATGCAATAACTGTCTCCTTTCACTGTGTTTACAGAAAACCCAGCAACTTTGCAGGCCAAATGGCTCCCTGAATGGGAGCCCTGCAAAGCATTGACTCAAGGCAGAATTCTGCGAGGGGTGTTCCCAGGCCAGTACAGCCATGAGATAGTTTTCAATAATAGCCCTAAAAAGAAAAAAAAAATGGTGGTGGACTCATAATTTACAATCATAGTAATTTAAGGTGGTTAGGCTGTTTAATTTCCCCCTTTTTAGCAAGCACTCCATTGGTTGTCACCTACTGGTTCACGGCCAAGCTGTTTAATAGGGTGCACCTGAGCTATTCCTTTCCTAAAGAGTTCCTTCCATCACTTCCATGTGGAAATAGCTCTGTGTTTGGATCCAAGCTATTTAACATTTGCACGGGGGGAAGTGAACCGCTTTTGAGAGAATAGCCCAATTGACAAGCTGTTGTTCAGTTTAATTTCATCAATTCACAGTGTATTGCACCTGATTCAGGCTCAGAGCCCCACTGCCTCAGTGGGGAGCAGGGGTGGAGTGGAGGGGAGAAATGTTTTAACCATTGTCGAGTGCTTTCCATGCACGATTTGGCAGGTAAAGGTTATCAGAAAAGTCAACACATGTGTGCTTAGAAAACGAAGTGCTATACCTTCCCTCCCTTGGCTGGTACCTCATGGAGAAGAGGAGGTTCACTGGAAGCTGACATGAAAATTTCTATCTTTGCTATATGGAATTGTAAATATGATTCCTCTATCAGAGATGCTCATGGCAAAAAGGACATGCATTACTGGGGGAAGGAAAGACATATGACTTCTGAACTCTCCTTCTGAATCAGATTGTTTCTCCCATCCAATTGGTATATGTTGCTGTGGATTTGTTATTTGCAGCCATGTTATCTCCTCTCTTAGCTTGTAAGCCATGTGAGGAGACAAAGCATATCTTTGGGGTTGTATGCTGGAACCCACATGCAAATGGGACCCCAGAAGTAGTTATGGGTAATTTTAAACTCTAAGTAACTGGAGTGGGGAGAAAGACTGAAATCTGGGTAGCCAAGATATCTCCAAATGAGAAATTGTTTTAAATGTCTTCTTCTTCCCCGAAATGATTATATCCCTTGGCATCTTATATATCTTTTTATCCTAACATAGTGCCTTTTTCTGCTTGTTTTTTTGGAGCAGTGGGCTTTTAAGGATACTGGTGTGAACCTGTTATTTCATCATAGGAAACTGGGAACTACCAAAGTGAAAACCCCCTCTAATGATGTGAATGGACAACAGTCTATGACTCCCTATAGAGTTGCCTAGGGGGGCACTGGGTTATTACATGACTTATACAAGGTTGCATAGTTAGTATATGTAGTAGGCAGGTGGAGGCCTGAGTTCTTTATGGGCTCTAATTTGTTCCTGCTTCCTCATCCTCTTGAAACTTTCTTAACTGGGGTTGTCCATGGGTCTCAGTCATTCCCACCACTAGGCCTTGTGTCCTAAAGTCTGAAGTTTTCCTTTTCCCACAAAGAATTTTCTTTGGCCCTTGTCTGAATGTCTTTAAATGATATTCCATATTCCATATGTGTCCACTTGAGAGGCAGGGTTGATGTGGGAGCTTGGGAAAGGATAGATTTGCTTCCTTCCTGCTTCAAGATTACACAGACATACTTCCAAACCTTCTTCAGGGGGGAAATTAGAAGAGAAAGAAAAAAGAATTTGGAAGGGAAAGGAGATGGTATATGCTGCATACTCACAGTTTCAAAGTACAGAATGTCAGTAGCAGAACCAGTGCTGAAATGAAGGTTGGATGGCTTGGGCACCTCCCCAAAGCAGAGACATTAGAAGGAACTCACCCATGGGAGAAAGAGGCCAGCATCTTGGAGGGATATTCCAGTATGACAAAGTCTCAGGGACAGATGCATGTCCCAGAATGAGGCAGTCCAAAGTACTGAGGGAAATTCCAGAGTGTTCCAGACAGGCATGAAGGCAATGTTTGGAAAGTCAGAAGTAGAGCCAGGAGAGGCATGAAGATTGGGCCACTTGCAGACTGATCCTTAGTTATTTGCTGTTCTTCCAGGAATACACTGCTCTGTATTTCCAGAGCAAACAGAACAAGATAGGAACCTTTACTCTTTAGAGTAAGACAACATATATGAATATGCTAACAAAAAATAAGCTAGGTTAAAAAAGTCCACTTGGTAGCAAAACCATGGAGAGCAATGTGTAAACCCTCTCTCTGTCCCCATCCCCCAATGCACTGTGCAAATAGCTTGAAAAATGCCCTGGAATCATTTATTTTAAAGAAATTCAGACAAGGGACAAAGAAAATTCTTGGTGAGAAACAGGAAAACTTCAGACTTTAGGACACAAGGCCCAGTGGTGGGAATGACTGAGACTCATGGACAACCTGAGCTAAGAATGTTCCAAGAGTGTGAGGAAGCAGTATCAAATTAGAGTACGTAAAGAACTCATCAACATTAAGTTGAAGGAGATCAAGATACCCCCTCAATTCCCTCCTATTCCCCCTTAGATGGACTTCAGGTTATCCCCATTCCCATCCTGTCCCTTCCTAGGAACCCTGCCCACCTTACTGAGACCAAACCATCCTGATACAGCTTGGATCTCTTGTTGTCAGAACTCCTCAAAGCCCCATGGTTTGCCAATACCCACACCAAAAGGACCATACTACAGCCCTCCACCACCACATGACTGCCCTGTTCTGGAACCCTGCCTAACCCGCAGTGGAACTGGCGTTCCCACCCACTGAAGCAGACACAAGAACTCAGAAAGAGCCCCTTCTACTCTCACCGATGCTTTGATGAATCTCAGGACCCCTTACCAGGACAATTCCTCAGACACCACACCCCTACTTCTAGGACAACCTGTCCCCAAGCAGCAGACCCACTGAGCACTGCCCACATTCAGAAAAAGACCCCATGGACCCCTTCTGTGTTTCCAGTTCTTCACTATGCTGTTGCTATCATTTTTCAACACTTGATTGTTACTGAAAACCTCTGGGGTAGGCAAAGAGAACCAGTAGGATTCCAGCTCCCTCACGGGGGTTCCAAGCAGGCCCCTTTTGGTCTTCTCTCCCATCCTGCTCTGTCACTCAGCTCAGCAACCCTCCCTGGCTCTGTTAGTGCAGTTAAAATGGACCAGATTGACAAGCAAACTGCTCTGGATCTGCAGTGCAAGCTTCCCCAGGCAATTCTTCCCACGGATCTTAACTGTGTTCTACAGGGATAACCTCATGGGAGTCAGTGAGTCACACCACTTCAAACAGCTGCGTTCATTTCATTCCCTCCGTGAAAGTTTCTGCCTCCAGCATCAATCATGATGATCGCTCCTGGTGACATGTGGACATCAGCATTGGACTCCCAATTCATTTTAGCTTAGGCCGCCCATTCAGAATAAGGGAATATTAACTTTTCACTATAAGCTTCTGTGTAGTTCTAGTGAGTGAGTTGGACTTGAAAGGATTCAGATCTTTTTTATTTTTTTTTATCAACCACCTGGGATAGACATTATTAGGTTTAGAAAACCTACAGATTTTCTTTTTTGAGGTTTGAAGATTTAAAACCTCAGTAATAAGTTTGCTTCTTTTTCTTTTTCTTTTTTAAGAAGATTTCTGTATTCACCTAAAAGCACAATCTGGAAACTTCCCTCAGATTCCTGTTGATCTCAGATAATTTGTATAATTGATAAACTCTCTTCTCCGCCTCTTATTCCTGGTCCATGAAAGCCTCACGTAGGAACTATAAGAAAAGGCCAAGTCGGCAAGTCAATCTAGAATAATTACATGTTGGCGAGTGTAGGGGAGAGATAGAGAGGAATAAGGAAGGAGAAAACTCTAGAATTTTGAAAGGGAGAATTCATAATTACCCCAGCTGAGGGGCAGTGGTAAGAGAGACACGGACAGCATATGAAAACTTTGTCCATTTATTCATTCCGTCATTTGCAAATAAACCTCTGATATTTAGTTGTCTCATGTTGGTAATCACGTTTCCCCTTTTCTTTTTGGACTCAACTTATTTTAGTTTGTGATGAGGAATCTTACTCTGCCAGTGCATATCTCTACTTTCTCATCGTCTTATAGTCTTATAGAGCAATCTGGGATTGTGAGAGATTTAAATGTCTTTCTCTGGGTCATATAGTGCGTCTGGGTCTGTAGCAGGACTTGGACACAGGCCTTCTGACTCTCTAGATAGTACTTTTTTCCCTAAACTACATTGCTCTGCCTTCCATTACCTCTAAAATTCCAAGTGCATTTACCCAGGTTGTACAAGGGTCTTAATTTTAATGAAAAGGTATGCTTTCTTTCTTTGTGTAACTTCCAGTTTATATATTTTAAGACTTGTTTGATTTTTTAAAGATCTACTGGTGAGCTTGAAGTATTTGGGGCTGTTGCTCAGGAAAACATTTATTGTAAGCAATGACACATTATAAGTTAATTAGCCAACTTATTACCAACCAGCCAATATCTGTTGAACACTCATTGTGTAAAAGGGATTGTTAGATATTGCAGGAGGCAAAGAAAACCATCCCTGCCCTCCATGAAGTCATGCTCTACTAAGAGTTATGAGATAGCACAGGCATTTTAGAATGTAAGCTCCTGGAGGATAGGGACTATTTCATTTTTATTTTTGTATCTCCTGAACCTAACAAAGTGCCTGGCATGAAATAGGCACTTAAATAGTTTTGTTGAGTTGTACTAAGCTAAGCAACAAATAAGGGATAGAGATAATATGTGTTACGGTAACACAGAAATAGGAGAAATAGTGTGGATCAGTATGGACAAAGGAAGGCTTAATTGATCATTGAATGATGGGTAGGATTTAGGTAAATGTGAGGAAGAGTAAGGATACTTAGAAATAATCCTCATCTATCTCTCAACTATAGAAATTAGGGAACTGGAAATTCAATATTTGTTATAGACAAGCATTATGGAACAAATACAACATCCAATGTCACCCTTAAATAAACTTTGTGCTGCTTTCATACAATCCATTCAAACTATTTAAAGAAAAACAAGGTTCTTAAGTTAATATATGTGGAAAATACCAGAGGTAGAGATGTGTACAATATGGTTGAGGAGCAGTGAAGACGCCAGGCTGCTAGAATAGAGATTCTGGATAAGAGAGTAGTAAGAGATGAGCTTGGAAATGGAAATTGGAGCCATATCATGTGATCTGGAGCTGGAAGGGAACTTAGCAGGTCATGCGGTTCAACTTGCTGAAGAACAGAGTGTCAGGGTTGGGATGGTAGAAGACCTTGGATATTAGGCTAATAAGCTTTTACTTATAAGTAACTCTTAAGGACTCACTAGTTTTTGATTAGGGAATTTGGATAATTCAGGTCAAGTCAACAAGCGTTTATTAAGTGCCTACCATGTGCCAGGCACCGTAATAAGTGCTAGAGATGGAAAGGAAGGCAAAGACAGTCTCTGCTTTCAAGGAATTCACGGTTTAAGAGGAAAGTAAGTTAAATTCTCTTGGACTCAGTTTTCTCATCTGTAAATTGAGGGGGGTTGTACTAAAAGGTCTGTAAAATCTCTTTCAGTTCTTAAATCTATGAGCCTATGAAAAATGGCCGTTTAGGTAGAGTAATGTGACAGTATTGTGCAATGAACTGGAGAAGGTACTGGCAAGAGGGATACCAGTAAGAAGTCTATTGTAATATTCTAAATAGAGAGCTAATAACAGAGTAGGGTAAATAGTTGGGAAAGAAAAAAGAGAGATGAATGCTAAAGAATTTTACCAAGGAGAAATCAGACTTGTTTATTGATTATGGTAGTGGGCTGCAGGATCAGAGAGCTAGGAGACAAAATTACTTTAAGATTCTAAACTTGGGTAATTCGAAGAATGATGATACCATAATAGAAAGTTCAGAGAAGGAATAACCTTTGGGAAAAAGATTATGAACCCTATTTTGGTCACATTTGGAATAATATCAGCCCAAATAGAGGGAACTGTCTAGACAGAATTTGAAAATGTAGAACTTGGGAGAGAAATTAGGGGAAGATAAAAATTTGAATGTTATCCATATAAAGGTGTCCTCTGAAGCCACGAGAATAAATAGTAGTTCCAAGGGATACATTACACATAGAAAAGGGCAAAGGGCGAGGACAGAGCTGTGATGGATACCCATATTTAGAAACTTGGAGAAAGAGGATTCAACAAAGAAGATTTGGTTGCAGGAGGAAAAAATAACCAGCATATTACATTATCAAGGATAAGGCAAGAGGAAATTTGAAGAAGAATGAAGTAGTCTTCACTTCTCTTTGTGATAATGTCTCTCCCTAATAAATTGGGTTTGGGTGGGTGACAATAAGTTGAATTGCAACTATCCCATGTACTTTTTTGTTTATGATTATTGAAGAATCATTTAGTCTATGACATCCATCTCCACGGGGAGTGGCCTAAGCAGGGACAATGATTCTTTTCCATGTAATTAGAAGGGGTTTTGTAATGAGTAACTGAGAAAAATTAAAGGGACTTTACAGTAGAGTTTCAGTTTAGGAGTTAGCTGACCAAAGAAATGCCAGCAAGAGGTGAGAGGTACAAGGAAAATGATGGCAGTTTTGACTTCTTGGTATTGAGAGTCGAAAAGACAGGTAATGAGGGCAAAAAGACTGAGCACTAAAGGGATCAAGGCCTTGAATGTCAGTTCTGACACAGAGTCAGATACTTATTCCTATAGGAAGCCTCTTCCTTTTCTAACTTGGAATCTAATTACTAGCCTGGCCCCAAACAGAAGTTCGGTTGAGTCCTTGGAGACTCAGATCTCCAATTCCAGCTCATCACTGCACCCACCTATTGCTTGCTGGTATTTAGAGAGAGGCCCCCCTACACAAACACTGTCTTTCTTCATCTCAGGAATCTAAATGCTGAAAAAGGTTATTGGTTTTGTAAGTAGGAGTATGACTGATAATTTTCAAGGAACAATTTTTTTCAATTGAGATTTTGTGTTTTACATCATTAGAATTTCTTCTGTAATACCTACCTCCACAGAGAGCAATCCCACATAATATTTTCAAAAGAAAAATAAAGGGAAAAAGGAAGGAAATAGAGAAAAAGATTTGCAAAACTGATTAGCACATCAAAACAGTTTGAAAATATATGCAATGTACCCCACCACTGCAATGAATTTGATTAGGAATGTCTTCCATTATCTCTTCTTTTGAAGGATTATTTTCTTGGTAATTTCGCAACATTCATTTTTGATTAGTCTGTGGTCATTCTTTTCATTTATATTATTGTAGTCATTGTGCATATTTTTCCCTTGGCTCTGCTTCCTGCATTCTGCATCAGATCATCTTAATCTTTTCATGCTTTGATATATTTACCGTATTAATCATTTCTTCAAGCACAACAGTATTCCATTACATCCATGTACCACAGTTTGATTAGCCATTCCCCAACCAATGGACATTTACTTTATTTCCAATTCTTTGGTATCACAAAAAGTGTTGGTATAAATATTTTGGTGTATCAGGGCACTTTCTTCTAATCAGTGACCTCCTTGGGTCATAAACCTAGTAGTAAAATCTGGGTCAAAGGGCATGGACATTTTAATTACTTTATTTGAATAATTCCAAATTGTTTTCCAGAATGGTTTTATATTGATTCCACATCATCAACAAGATACTAGTGTTCATTCTTTCTTATAACACAGTAGTATTCCATCACGATCATATACCACAACCTTTTAATTTAATATAATCAAAATTATCCACTTTATGCCTAACTTTGCTCTCTATCTCTTGTTTATTCATAAATTGTTTGCCTTTCCATAAGTCTGATAAGTAATGTGTTCATGTTCTTCTAATTTTCTTGTAATATCTCTCTTTATAATACTGCATGAAATAATGAAGAGGGAAATGAACAGAACCAAGAGAACATTGTATACTATAACAGCAATATTGTTTTAAAAATGACTTTGAGTGAATGTCATTTTGACTTTTGGAAATACTCAAATTAACTATAAGAGACATATGAAGAAAGATGCTATCTACATCCAGAGAAAGAACTGATAAATGGAAATCTGTATAGAATAATTTTACATATATACACACACATGCATGTATATATGTATACATATGTGTATGTATATATGTATATATGTGCATGTGTGTGTATAGATATACATATACATATATATACATATATACTTCTCTGTGTCTAATGGTAGCTATGTTTAGGGTGAGGGAGGGAAGGGAAGGAAAACAAAGAAAAAAAGAAAAAAAGAAATGTACATGATGACTTCATTATATATTTAAAAGGAATAGCAAGTTTTACATAATACAGTTATAGTTTCATGTGCAACCATCTTCTTATTATACTGTTATAGAAATGCTTGTTTTATTCCATAAATTAAAAATTTATAAAGTACTAGTATGTCTATCTTCATATGACCCCCTCCCCAAAAAATCCACTACTTTAATCTTTTGGGAAAATTTTGAGAGTGTGAGATGAAACTTCAGAGTTGCTTTGATTTTAATTTTTCTCATTATTAATATTTCATATGGTTTTTAATAGTTTTCAACTCTTCTTTTGAGAAATGTTGGTTTATATTTAAAGGAGCAATTTCAGTAGAATTTTGATGGCAGAACCCATCTTGAAGAAGTTTAAGAGAAGTTATGGATGGAAATGAAATAAGTAGTAGGTTGCCAACACATAATACTTAATCTAGAGATATTTAGGAATGAACTAGAGAGAAATAAGATTGTTGCTTGAAGGGATGGCAAGGGGCAAGTGAAATCTTTTTTTTTTTACCCCGAAGGTTGGAAGAACATGCATTTGGGGAAGGGTGGGGGAGAGAATGAGATAGGGAAAGTTTGAAGACTTTATGGAGATTACCTTGAAGTAAAAAATATAACCTTGGCCCTTGAAACTAAAGGAAATCTAGAAAATGGTTTTAGAAAAGTATTTGTCTCTGTGGGTGGTTTGTATAACGATTGCAGATGCCAGACAGTCACATCATACTTTGAGAGACTGGAAAGGAAAGGGAAGAGAAGAAGCATTTAGGTAGTTACTGTGTGCCAGGGACTGTGCTAATCGCTTTACAAATATTACCTTATTTAATCTTCATGACAACCCTGTGAGGTAGGTGCTTTTATTATCCCCATTTCACAGTTGAGTAAACTGAGGAAGACAGAAGTTGAGATTTGCCTAGGATCACAGAGCTAGGAAGTTTTGGGGGATGGATTTGAACTTTGGTCTTCTGATTGCAGGCTTAACACTCTATCCACCGAGCCACTGTATCAATAAGGCAATAATAACAATATAGACGATAATTGTCAAAATGCCTATGTGGTTCTGTATCACAAAATATATGAGACTCTCCACCTAGAAGGTAGAAGAAGTAAACCATTTATTCAGACCCAGAGAACCACATCCCACAAGCCATCTACGCAATCCATTACAGCAGCAAAGAATTCAATACATAACATGACAGCATGGAGCCTCGCCCCCTGCTGGGGCCTTGTCACAAAACAATCGGAACTTACAGCACAGCTATCACAGGTCGACTCTTTCCCTTAGCTCTGTCATTAACAGCCGTAATGGCTCTCTCAGCGTTTCCTGTGACACAACTTCCTTTTCCTCTCAGCAAGCTCCTCCCACCACATGTGACTTAGGCTTCCTGTGATGTAAGCAGGTCACATGGCCTATTAATGGGTGGGAAAGATCTCCAAATCTAAATTGCTATTACAGCCACTTAGTTGGAAAATAAGGTTATGATTCTAACCAGCCAGGCTGGTAGTCTCAATATGCTATAAATTACATGATGATTAAAAATTTAATTCTATTCCGTCTCTTGGATTTATTTGCAAAGAAGGCCAGCTTCAATGGATCAGTTTAGTGTGGATTTTAGAACAACCTGCTGGGTAATAATATAGCCAAGTGACAGAAGCTTCAAGAAGAAGGTTTTGGTAAAAATGTTTTTGAAGTAGGCAGTCACACTTTTTCTGTCACTTCCCAATTGCCCCGTCTTTGAAGGGAAGAGGCATATTCTAGTGCTTTGTCTAGAGTACTAAGGACATCCTGAGCCTATATACCTGGATTAAACACTACTGTCAAGGGATCTTAGAAATTTGCTTGGAGATTCCCCTGTGAGTAAGAAATGGGTATTAGAGGAAGACCGGAGAGTAGAAAGGTAGGGGTTTGCTTTTAGCATGTTTGTGTATGGGTGCAGGTTGGGGGTGGTGAAGATATGGAGCTGCTAAAGTAATGGCCTATTTGGTTTCTAGGCCATTTCAGTCATCCTTCAGGCTAGTTGTAGGCACAGTCTCCCACCCAAAGGGAGAACTTGGCTCTCAAGCATAGCCATTTGGCAGGAATACCACTGTGGGCCACATCAGGGGAGTACTTGGCTGGCAAGCTTACTATCTTCTTGGGCTGACTCTTTAATAGCAGATGCAAGAATGATCATCTGGAGCCTCTGCTTCAGACTCACAACCGTTTCAACACATATCTGGCAAGAGGGTTGTAGATCCATTCCAGGTCTCAGAAGAACTACTAAAAGCCTGATTAAAGGAAGGTCAAGCTGGTGACTTACTGTTTAGTTCTAAGCTGAGCCCAGTCAGTTTGTGCATTTCCTATTCCTGTCCCTTTGTGTCTCAACCATGCTGAAAGGGGTCAAGTCTATTCAAATGACAGTATTGTAAGAATAATAAAGCCCTACTGAAGTAGGACAGATGACCTTGGACCTGGTTGTTGATGTTAGAATGTCTAATATCTTATATTCTCTATGGAGAAAATAGTCAAGGCTATCATTGCCCGAGATACTGTGTTTTGGAGCAGCTGTCAATGTTTGGTGAGTTCTTTCTTATCATATGCATTCCTTTTTCAAGGGGCATGAAGAGTACGGGTAAGAAGATTGTGTGGCTGGATCCCTGGGAATTCTGCAAAGATGAAACCTCCTGCCATCTCTACCTGGAGATCACGTGATTAAGGGATGTCATAGTAGGATTTAGGAGAGAAAATAATTTTTGATCTCGATTATCAAAAATAACATGCTATTTATTATATCATCTTAAGAGCAGTAGGTTATCTAGCCATAAAGCTACAGAGCAGGCATGAAGCAGATTTTTTTATGTATCAATGTTAACATCTTCTGTATCTATGGATAACAGGTTCTCAGGTGCACTGCTGAGTATGTCACTGAAAGCCCAGTGGAGTTAAGTGTACAAAGTCAGTCTGAGCACATGCTGTAATGGATTTGACCTCAAAGAGCACTACAAAGAGAAATTGCAGATAACCATCTGAACTGACTTCTGAGGTTTGTATCTCTGACTCCCAGGATATGGAGAGAAAAGAGAGATGGATGGAACAGATCAGAATGAACAGCTCAGAGATAAGAGAATGACTATATGACAAGGTATTTTTTAAAAAAGTAAATAAAGTAAAAAGCAAATGATTCAAGAGGCAATTCTTTTTTTTTCATTCACTATTTTATGGCCCTAAATTATCGTTTCAGATGTATAGTCAAAAAGTGAACAGGGCAAGTTAAAATGACTTGATCCCATTAACAAGTATGAAAAAGGAAAGACATGGAGGTACCATGTATAAGATATTGGCTTATAGACTCAGAGAATCTTAGGAGTCATCTAGTTCAAATGCCTATGAGGAGGAAGGAATTCCCTTTATAATATCTAGCCTCTTTTTGAACACCTTTGGTTAAGGAAAACTCACTACCTTATGATTTTTTATGGTATAAAGAGAAGACAGTTTATGGATAGCAAAAACTCCGAAACCAAACCAAAACAAAAAGGCAAGTTAAAGAATGGACAAAAACTATTTTGACAAAGGTTTGCTTTTGTTTTTTAAAACTCATGAAGGAAACAATGGCATATGTACTGATTCTGAATTTAGAGGACTTTGCTTCAAATTCTGCTTCTGATTCTTCTTTAAATATATGTGTGACCTTGGACAAGTCACTAAACATCTCCATGACTCAGTTTCTTCATCTTGGTATGATTAGATGGCCATTATCTATGATTCTTTGATCCAAGGGAGCGTTCATAAATGTTTAACATTTAACAAACACCTCTCAAAAAAGTATTCATAACTTACTTTTAAATTTAATCTTTATTATTCAGATTTTCTCCATCAATTTCTTAAGTCTAGTCAATGAACTAAAACATAAATCAAACCCTGACTTGTAGCTGATTTCCTGCTGATTTTTGAGATATAAAATGCACACGCCAAAAATTTAACACCTCCCCTGAGCCAATTTGAGTGGGATCAAGCACACTCTTACTTTGATACTATGAACATATGTTTATGTGAATGTATGCACTGATGCAAAAATAGACACATTATCTAGAAGACAAGCACTTTAATATAATATTTTTTTCTCACTAGTGATGATGGATATATACTGATCTGCCCTGTTCCTTTTGCCCACTTCCATGGTAAATAAACACGTGTGATACGAGACAGCTGGATAAGTTGAAAGCAAGGTTTGGGACCTAGGAACAGATTAAAATGAGACTACCTAGGTATGAAACTTGTGACCTTGAGCTAATCAGCATCTAAGTCTCATAGAACGATTTGCTCTGAAGTAATGAGCTAACCATCTACATACAGTCTCTTTTTCTCTCTTTCTTTCTGTGCATATGTTTCTTTGTTTGCGTTTTGTCAAAACACATGTACATTGTCAACCATGTAAAGTTACAAAACCTCAGAGGTGAAAGGGAATTCCAATTAGTCCAAGTGGTATTGGACCAGCCAGTTGCTCTATGGCATTCATCAAAGTAATCATTCAGCTACCACATGAAGATCTTAAGTGATTGAAAGCTTATTACACCTCATTCTACTTTGAATATTTCTAGCTGTTGGCAAGTTTTTCTGTTTATTAAGCCCAGGTTGACTTTTCTGCAGATGCTACTCATGACTCCTACTTTGGCCCTTTGGGGCCAAGCAAAACAAATGGAATCCCTCTTGTTTGCACTGAAGGCCTGTCATGGGGAAGAGGGATTACACTGAAGGGCTGTCATGGGGAAGAGATATGACACTTTTTCTGCTTGGTCTTAGAGGACAGAGCTAAGACCAATTTTATGTAGTACTGGGAGGCTTAAAATATTTTATATATATACATATATATATATATATATATAAATATATATAATCATTTTATCTTCACAACTATGTTGAGATACAGATACTACAGGTGATAATATTTCCATTTATAAAACTTGTTGTAAAACAGAGATTCAGTTGACTTGTTTGTGGTCACACAGCTGGTAAGTGTCAGAGATGAGATTTGAACATGGGTTCCTTCTGAATGAATGAATAAATCAATGAAGCATTTATTAAGTACTTACTATTTACAAAGCAGAATGCTAATTTCTGGGGATACAAATATAAAAGCAGAGACTCTACTTTCAGGGAGCTCACATTTTGTTTTTGGGTGACAATGCCTATGGAATGTTTCAGCTGCAAATCAGATGGAAAGGTCCCATGATCCTTAGGGTGCAATAGCAAAACAGAAGTTAATGTCTCTTTAAATGTCATTTTCATCAGTTGCTGATGTTAAATTATTTGACAGTATTTGACAATTTGAAAATAATTTCAATAATATTACTGAAAAGATTCCTAAAAGTGATTCAAACTCTGAGCCCCTGAAAAAAACAACAACAGAACAACACCTGATAATTGGTTGATAACCAATGATAATGGTCCTGGAGAACAGATAACAAAATAAATCTTCTTCCTCATAGGAAAAGCATAAGGCAGCACTTGCATAGACTTTTCTGATAAGTAGAAGTCAGAAGGAGGCATATTTTGGTCAACATGGAGGAAAACTTAATAATCAGAGCTGTCTAAAAATTGAACATGCTGATCCGGAGGCATAGAGTCACTGGAAGCTTACAAGGTGACCACTAGGTGATCAGCTTTTGGGGATACTATAGAACAGTTTCACAATTTATGTAAGGGTTTGATTAGGTAGCCTTCAAAGATTCCTCTACTTTTGCCATTCTATGATTACCTGGCATGTATGTTTCAAGGTGAAACTCACTTAAAGTAATTTTGGCAGCTGATTCTGAATCAGAAAATTAAAGAACTTTAATGGCTTTGGAAGACTGAGAAAAGTAATGAAACTTGTTCCCAATTGGCCAGGAATTTGTTTAATCAAGTCAGAGATAATAGTCCAAATGATTTTGAAAGGCCCTAATTAGTTTACTCATAATTAGTGCTGATGGTCACATTTGTAGCTATGTGCTCCTCTCCACAAATAAGTAAACAGGTACATTCCCCCCCCCCTCTCTCTCTCCATCTCTCTCTCTCCATATATATGTGGTAACTTATACACATTTACATATGTATTGTTCCCATGAAGATCTCCATATATACATAGATACACTGTGTATAATGAGAAATATATGGAAAAAAGTCAAGAGTAAATAAATTAAATATTCTTCCATGCCAATTAAACTCACTGCTCTTTTCCTGTACCTCCCCAAATAAAAGCATTTTTTCATTTACGAGGAGACCAGTTATACATTAGTTTGACGGATTAAGCTAGTGCTCTGATTTTTTTTTCCTCCTGGAAGAATTGCATTTGATAACATTGGAAAGACTGGAATACTGCATGAGACATTTTTGAGAATATTTATTGCTACCTAGAAAAATATGATGAGAATTTATTCTTACAGGTGTCAGACAGTGTATAAGTGATTAGAGCTACTGTGTCCAAGAGTGATTTCTGAATAACGCTTCAAAAATGCTCTGGCATGGATTTTATTTGTATAGTTAGGAACCCCCTGGCAGCACCCTTTAGAAAATGTTCCTTGATATTTCCTTTCTTGGCTTATTCTCCCTCTTTCCTACTTCTTAGGTGTCTTTCCATTGCTCAGGAATGAAAAATATAACAACAGTCATAAGATGTATACTACGGGAGCCATGTTTCCAATTTCAAGTCATGATGCCTCCATTATAATTCACAAGTGTATGCAACCCAAATGGTAAGGCACATTGTGCGAAAGAACTGGAATAGAACACCTGCACTTAGAAAAATAAAACAGACATAACAAATGGCAGGTGTGAATATGAAAAACGTCTTATATAATTGTCAACAGAACTGCATAAGCCAAACGAACAGAAAACAAAAACAACCCACCCATGCTAAAGCTGGTGCCTTCAAAATTAACTTAATTTTTGCCAAGCATTACTACCTTCATTGTTATCATCTTATCATTACTGTAATCATCTCTTCAACATTAGGTTTTCAAGGTGAAGGCTAATGTTTTGGCAATATTTTTCAAAACACATTATTTCTCTTTCTTCATGTTGTCAGTGTTTACTTTTTCCTTTCTGAGCAGCTGTCCCAGAGCTACAAATATCCTAGCCCAAATTGGGACTCATTATAAGTTGGGCTTTCTTTGAAAGTTCTTCCTTTTGTTGTATAGAGCCAACCAAGCTGAGCAGAGCAGCATGATCCATCTAACACTGTGAAGTGGGAAATCAGAGCCATTGAACACTATGAATTTTCCCAGTATTTCCCTATGTCAGAGCCCCTGAGTTAAATGCATCCATGCAGTTCCACTGAGAAAATTCAGTGTTCAATAGGACTCAGAGTTTTTCGTTTCCTGCCCATGGTGAGGAGGCTTAGAAGTTACCATTGAGTTTCATTATAAAACACAGAGGGATAAAATGGTTCAAGGGCCTTTAGAAGACATTAGAGCCATATAGAAGGAAAGTTTTTTTCTCTGTTAGGTATCCCTCCCCCTTCAATGCTTATGTTTAGTTCAATCATAAATGGTGGACTTGGGGAATAGGATCTGTGATTTCATCATTCTCCAGAAGAAATTTCCTTTACATGAGCACCTTGGTATCTACTTTGCAATTTGTAATCTTAGAGAATTGTTTGGGGGCATTGATAAGTTAAGTGACTTGCCAAGGGTCTGTCAGCTGGTAAATATCAGAAGTAGGACGTGAATATACATCTTCTTGACCCCAAAGAATAGTGTATTGGAACCATCTCATACTGGTTTCCCAAAACCCATTGTTAAATTTTAAATGTGAGCATTTACACCTAGGAAAAGCAAACCTAAAAATTGGGGTTTGATTTATTGTTTTTTTGATTGTCTAGACTTTAAAAAGTGATGAAGAAAATGTCAATAATGCAGATTAAACTTTTTATTTATTTTATTTTTAATTTATGGAATAAAACAAGCATTTGCCTAACATAGTATAATAAAAAGATGATTGCACATGAAACTGCAAATCTATTATGTACAACATGCTATTTCTTTTAAATATATAGTAAAGTTATCATGTAAATTTCTTTTTTCTCTTTTCCCTCCCCCTTACCTTAGAGATGGCTACCATTAGACATAAATATGTATATATCTGTAAAATCATTCTATACGTACTTTTATTTATTAGTATTTTCTCTGGATGCAAATAGCATCTTCCTTCAAATTAAACTTAAAAGGGTGTTGTTAGTAGATTCCTCCCTCCCCCATGAGTTGTTAAGCATTTGCCAGCATATCCTTAGATACAGATCTTTCTTCATTATACTATGCTATCCCTGATGTATATCAATAACTTAATTATAAGGGTACAGGTGGAACTGTCCCCTGTTTTGAAAACTAATCTAAGTAGGACAAATTTTTAGGGTAGGCTTGGTGCAGTGGATAGAACCTTGGATTTGGACTCATAAGGACTGAGTTTGAAACTTTGCTATTCAATTTACTACCTGGTTGACCTTGGGCAAATCTCTTCCACTTTCTATGCCTTAGTTTCTTTGTTGGTAAAATGAGGGGATTAAACTATGTTTTTTAAAGATTCCTTAGAGCTCTGAGTTTTGCTGCTATAAAGTAGAAGTATAAAATAGAGAGCCTTCTTGTTAAAATGATAGTGGTTACTAGGGGCTCACTACAATCTAAAGGTACAGTTGTGTGTCCTTTTTCTAACACACTCACCTTTTTAAAAGCTCTATTGAGGCAGAAGTTATGTTAGGAGCTCTACTCAAACACCAGACTGTCAGCATATTGCAGTTACATAGTAGATGTGTCTTTACAACATCCAAACCATCTGGCCAGGCCATTCATCTGGTTGCCCTGTTTACGCAGTGCCAAACCTCCAGACGGACAGAATTTGGCACCTTGAACAGCTTTGGAGATTCATTGTTGGCTCTGAGAAATCTAAGGAGACAAATTTGTAGAAGAGACTGATCATATTTTAAATCACTTGCAAAATACTTAAACGCCTAGAAAGAACATGTTAAATAATTCAGACATTTACATCTCACCGACCTCCAAGCTTCTGTAGTGCTTATGAGAGATTTGGCCCTGAGTTTATCATTTGTTTCATAAATACATTCTCTATAAATCATCTGTGTTTTCTTTGTGTCCCACAATTCAACACATAGACTGCTTTTTGCCTGGCAAATGATCACAGCTCTGCATTGATTTTGGCTGACAGGCTAGATAAAGCTCTTTTGACGTGGGGATGTGTCAGAATGCCCCCTTCCCTCTATTAGAAGCAGAGAGATTGTTGAGCTTACTGACTGAACTTTAAAGATATGGACAAATCTCAGATGTCTTCTTCTTTCAAAGAGAAAAGTATGGCAGGGCTTTGCATTGTAGGATATATGTAAGTGCAGCAGTGGAAGTCCATTTGTGAATGTTAACTGTATTCACACTTAGTAAAATAGCTTTCATTTACATGAATAAGAAGTCATCTTAAGTGAGACACACAGAATAGAAATCTAAAAGTTGCTGTGTAAACCTCCTGTGAATTACAAAAGCAGTTGGGGGTACGGTGGTACAGTGGATAAAGTGTTGGGTCTGGAATCGGGCACATAGCTTCAGCTCTTTGACTCTCTCAGTTTCTTCAGATGTCAAATGGGGATAATAATATCACTATAATAATATCTTAGAGTTATTTTGTGAGAATCATCTGAGATAAAGTATGTAAAAAAATTCCAAACCTTCCAGTACTATGTCAGTGTGTGTGCATATGAATGTGTGTGTGTTTGTGTGTATTACTAGGTCTGTGATGTCGTTGGTTTAGGGAGCTCTCTGGTCAGTAAACTTCTATCAATGTAGACCAGCAACTGTCTGGCAATTTAGTCAGAGAGAGTTTGCCTGGGGCAAATATCTTGCTCAGGATTACACAGCCCGTATGAGGCTGCCTTTCTCCATAGCTATTGTTATTATTATTATTATTATTATTCTTTAATACACTATCTTTCCTATGTTTTTATCATGTTCTTTTCTTTATTACAGTTGTGTTATAGTTAGAGCCTGCCTGTGTATTTATGAATGTCCAATAGATGGTCAGAACCTGAGGACAGGGGTCATTTTATAATTTACATATTTTAAAAAATCTTCCCCAGTACCTACTATGGTGCTTTGAATACTGTGTGCTACTAATAAATATTTGTTGAATTTTTCTATTTAAGAAAGGGTTAAGAGAAGCGAACGCAAGTAAAGAAGCATACAGGAAGGGAAGATACGAAGAGTAAAGGCATCAAGGCAGGAAAATCTTGGCACAAGGGAAGAACTGCATGGATAAAGGCCTAACCAGAGTAAAAGACAAATATGGTAAATTTGTAGGCAATAGGATTGCATTGGTTGCAGTCTTTAAAGCCAGGCAGAGGAGCTACACCTAATTGTCATAGGTTGTATGTAGCCATTGGAGGTTCTTGAAAAGGGGACTGACATGAGGAAAACAGTAAGTATTTGTGTGGTAGCATGCAGGATGATTTGGAGATATAGAGACAGGGGGAAGTAAGGTGAGAGGTAAGTAATGGAAGCCCAACCTAGGGACATGATCGTGAGAATGGAGAGGAAACATTTCAAGGGGGAAAAGTAACAACAACCTGTACATTAGATAGGGGTGAAGTAGAAAGAAAAATTGAATATCCCTGTATCATAGATTTAGAGCTGAAAGGGAACTTAGAAGTCAATACATCAAGCCTCATTTTGTAGTTGAAGAAAGCAAGGTAGTGGGATGTTAAGTGACTTCCCTAGGGTTGCATTGCTAGTAGGTTTCTGAGGTGGGATTAAATCTCAGGCTTTCTTTTATCTATACCACCTAGCTTCCAGATGAAGAGCTAAATTTTCTAACTTGGGAGACCAAAAGACTGGATACAATTCTGTAAATCAGGGAGTCAGAAAAAATTGTTTTGGGTGGGGGCTAATTCATTTTGTTTTGGTACATTGTGAGTTAGAAGTGATGAAGAAAGAGAATCAACTAGGGGTGGACAGGTAGAATTAGAGTGCAAGTCAGAACTGGGGAAATAGATTTGGGAGTTCATCAGCATAGAATTGGTAGTTAACGTCATTAGAGTGGGTAAACTCACTGAGGGAGCGAGGGGCTTTATGCAGCCAGTAGAATAGATTATTGAGAATTGAAAATTAGGGAACATTTAGTAAATTGTTAGGAGGAGGAAGGGGAATCTGCAAAAGATCGAGTGGGTATAACCAGGGAGATAAGGGGAGAAATAGAAAAGTGAAATCAAAGAGGGGATAGAAGTTTAATAAGGATAGGGGATTTTATGCAAATGGTAAAGTGAAAGGAAGCAACACAGCTGAGCTTCTCTTTACCAGCTTCTTCAAATAGATCCAGAAAATGCAACAGAAGGAATCTTGAGAGGAAAATCTAGAAAAAGTCACAGAAAATCATTTGTCCAACCAAGGTAAGCATAGGGAGACAACAGGGAGCTCTGCGGACACTGAGAACGGGTTAGGTGAGGGGCACATGGTGCATGGAGCGCTCAGAGAATGGTTAAGCACCAGGCCAAGAGGTGGTCCCAGACCCAGACCGAGGCACCCAGAGAACATTCTGTGTCATTGCAATGGGGACAGGTGAGAACTGGCAACTTTGTTCACTGCTACCTAGTCTAAGATCCAAGACAGAATGAGGAGACCTACCCAGGACGGTGGTGTTCTTGGGTGGAGAACCTTGGCAGTGTAAGGAGAAAAGAGAAAGTTTAAAAGCTAGCAGCAATAGCAATGTGACACAGAAGGCAGAAATCCTAGTTGGAAGGGAAGTCTGCAGTTCTGTCACCCTCAGGCAACAAAACTTTACAGTTGGTTGATAGGGACTGAGCACCTAACTTGCAAAGCTCAGACCGGGGGAACAACAATCAGACATTTCCCTGGATCAGACCAGTTTAAGGGCACTGAAAGCTTGCAGGTCATCAGTTTGTCTCGGAGATCCTGGAATAACACAACACTAAGTACCTTAAGAAAGCAGCAATAGGACTAGATTCTCTCCAGAAGTGTGGCAGAGCCCAGCCCTAACATCGTGCCTGGAGTCAGGAAGTAGACTGGAAAAATGAGCAAACAAATAAACAAACAAAAATCCACTGTTAAGAGTTATGATGGGGCAGGCACTTTCAAGATAAAAACACAGAAGAAGAGAATAGAGAATTCAAAATTTCTACAAGCAAAGCCCCAGAGAAAAACACAGCATGGGTATAAACTCAATTAGAATTTTTGGAAGAGATAAAGTATTTTTTAAAAGAGTAGTTAAAATGCTTTTGGAAATGGAAAGAGAGTGCTTAAGGAGGAAAATGGATAAGAAATGAGAGCCATGGAAAAATTAGGAAAGGAATAATTACCTTGGCACAAGAAATACAATGCCTTGCCCAAGCAATAAACTCACTGAAAATTAGAATTGAATAGAAGCCAATGACTCAATGAGGCAACAAGAAATTTTAAAACAAAAACAAAAAAAGAAGAAAATGGAAGAAAATGTATGATATCTCATTTGAAAAAATTAATCTAGAAATTAGATTGAGGAGAAAAAAAATAAAGAATCATTGGACTATCTGAATGCCATGACCAAGAGAGAGAGAGACAGAGAGAGAGAGAGAGAGAGAGAGAGAGAGAGAGGGACAGAGAGAGAGACAGAGAAAGAGAGAGCTTAGACATCCTGTTTCTAGAAATCTTAAAAGAAGATTGCCCACATCTTTTGGAACCAGAGGGCAATATGTAAATAGAAAGAATCTACCCATCACCTCCTGAAAAAATTCCCCAAACAGAACTACCAGAATCATCATAATCAAAATCCAGAACTTCTAGGTTAAAGAAAAAAAAATGTGCACACATCCAGAAAGAAAGAATTCAAGTATTAAAGAACCACTGTCAGAATCACACATGATTTAGCAGTCACCACCATAAACAAATGAAGAACTTGTGATACTATGTTCCAGAATGCAAAGGTTGTCAATATAGCCAAGAATAACTTATCCAACCAAACGATGTATAATGATGCGGGGCGGGGCAGAGGTGGTGGTGGCGTGGAATGGATCTTTAATGAAATACAGGATTTCTAAGCTTTCCTGATGGAAAGACCAGAGCTTTATAGAAACTTTGACATTCAAATACAACAACATAGAGAAACATAAACATGAATGAACAATGATAAAATATTCAGCAAAGATAAACTTTATATTCAAATATGGGGAGATGATACTTGTGTCCCCTTTACAGTTATTATCATCAGGGTTCATAGACAGAATCCAATTTGACAAGAGAGTGAGATTGGTTCTGTTATGTGTTAGTGATCTTAAGAACAGAAAGAGAGGGAACAGGAATTCCCTGAAGGTGTGGGAGGTAGAAGAGAAAAGAAGGTTACTGAAAATTATCTCACATAGTTAAGTTGAACAAGTAAACAACCATGGAAACAAGGAGGAGAGAGTGGACGGAACTGCTGAAACCTGAATTTTGCTTATGTGAAAGAAGGAAGATCACACACTTAGAATTGAGTACAGGCACATTTCTCTGATTTCTGTTTGCTATCAGCTTGGGTAAGTCGGCTTGTTTCCTATTCATTTCATGTAATATTATCTTTTTGTAACTGACATTTGGTGAGAAGAGAATCAAACCTTTTTATATATAGCTTGGGATACTCCTTCCCTGTTAAGGGGTAGTAATGAGGTGCACAACTTAAACCTAATTCTCATCCCCTCTAGACAAAGAATATTTAGCAATGTGTATATAATTCTAGCTTGGTATTCCCTCTCTGAGGAGAACAGAGTAGCCAGCCTCATGGGTTCAATCACTTATTTTCTTTCCTGACAGGAATCAATATTACCTTTGAAGAAGAGTAGGTGAAAGAGACCCTAGAGATATCTTAACTCCCTGAAGGCCGTATCTTGACAGACTCATGTAGACGCCCATAACCTATGTGGGTAGCACACTCTCATACCTTACCGATATATTATCTCATTTAATCTTCATGTGACACTATGAGGCAGATACTACAGGTATCATTATCCCCATTTACAGATGAGGAAATTGAGGTTAAGAACATAAGTGGCTTAGCTAGAGTTTCATAGTTAATAAGTGGTAGAGATGGTTGTGAATGAAGTTTTACATGACTCAAGGCACAGCATCATATCCACTATGCTGCGAAGTCATTGAGATTCAAATCTCCAATTTGATTCAGTTAGTTACTCTTCATATGGTCATTTCAGCAGGACGGGAAACTTTCTGAAGCTTGCAAACTTCTACTTAAGAAATGCTAAATATTTTTATTTGTGCTAAAATGGCTGTTAAAGAAAGGAAGAGGTGACAAGATCAGGCTAGAAGCTTTGATTGCTTTACCCTGTGTACACATAGCTTTTTTACTTCTGCATTCTACTATTGAGGGGATCCCATTTGGAGCCTTCAGCAAATGCCAACAGATATTGATGCTGTTATTTGAAAACCTGGAAGAGACCTTAGAGATAATTAGTATTACTCTCCTCAATTTATGAATGAGCCAGAGAATTGGAGGGATTTGCCCAAGGTCATATAGGTGGTGATCATCAGACACACAGTTCCAGCTCCTGTCTATCCTCTGCCTCCAAATTCAGCACTATTTCTACTCTATCACACTGACTCCTGGTGGCAGAGGGAAATGGCAAATATGAGGCCCTCTCTCATGATATTTATTTTTAAATTGTGAAAATGTGAATGTAAACAAAGATCTCTATTGCTATCAGCAATAGATTGGGGTAAAATGTGACAACAAATGAAGACATCAGGGCACCAGACTCTAGGGGTTTTTACTGAAATAAATTTGCTGAGAGCTGAAAATGTTCCTGTTATTAATAATTCCTTTTTTAGTCAAGTAATCTGAAATTTGTCATGCACAGGATGAAAGCCATCTTCTAGATGCTCCTTTACTGATACACGGTGACCTTTTAACCCTGCTGATTAGGAAATACACCAGCCGTATGGGCCTTTATGTTATGCCACTGGCTCTGGCTAGGTTCCATAGCACTATAAATGGTGCCCCCATACTCTGGCAGCTGCCATTTTCTTTTTGCCAGCTGGCAGGATCATGGCCATCCATTAATGCTTTGGAAAATGATTAATAGCTTCCTCCAAGGATAAGAGGTGAATTTAGAATCATTCACAGATGAATGAGAATGATCTACTGGGTGATTCTCCTGCCCCAGAATTCTTCCAACCACAGACATTCCCTATGTAGTCTTGCCAGTATCTGAAATGAAGCGTAAGTAGTTCTCATGACAACACAGAAGCTTCGGAGCAAAACAACCCTCAAATTAATGTCTGTCATTATCAATGTCTGTTTTTTTATGTTTTATTTTTAATGCTAAAATACTGATTGTTTACATAATTAAGACCATTTAAAACATATAATGGAATATCTTTCAAGATTTGTGAATGGGTTGTATTTCTGTTCACATCAATAATGTCAAAAATTATTTTCAAAAACATCCTCTCTTCTTGTCTGTCCGTATGTTTGATGGCTACAGTGACCTTCCTTGTTTACATCTCTTTTTTAAAATGTATTTTGTTTGAGTAAAAAATAAATAAAGAGGGGTGCTTTAAAAATACCTAGTACAAAACAAAGCTATAAAGAAACAATGGGAAGAGAGTCAGTCTCATAATACTTGTTATTTTCTTAATAACATGGGAAATATATCCAATTTTATTGTATAACTGATATTTATAGGTCACTTTATAATTTACAAAAGACTTTAAAGTTACTTTCTCATTTGAGCTCCACTCAAACTCTGTGAGGTAAGTACTATAGGCACTATTATATCCATTTTTCAGATAAAGAAATCAAAATCACAAAAGTTAAGTGACTTTCCTATGGTCATGGTAGATTATCTGAGGCAGGATCTGAACCCAGGTCTTCCTGACTCCAAATCATTTTTTCACTGTGTCACTGCCTTCTCACTATACCATACTATCGATAACAGATGAAATTTAACTGAAAATATGTGAGCAAAAGATACCAAAGCTTACATTCCTCAGTACATGAGATACCTGGGACGTCATAATCAAGGTGTGATATGGTGTTCATAGAGGCTGCTCCTTAGGTGGGGTAAGGGTTAAGACATACCTGGATTGTGGTCCTCTCAGCTCTGGATGAGACTGGGGCTATCATAATCTTTGAGCTAGAGGGCAGTATTTCCACAGCAGTGAGAGAATTTTGAATCCCCTTCAGAGCAGACCAAAGAGTCTGCCTACAGAAGGAGTCTAAAACACAGCTGTGAGAACTGCCAGTTGGAGTCAGAGGGGAGAGGCTGCAGAGTCTGTTACAGAGCTGCTAAAGAAGTGAAAACTGGAAAGGTAAGAGGGGGCTAGGATATGAAGGACTTTGAATTCCAAACAGAGCATTTAGTATTTGATTTTGGAGGTGATAGGGAGCCACTGGAGTTTATTGAGTTTGTGTGTGGGGGGGGTGAGACATGATCAGACCTGAACATTAGGAAAATCACGTTGGTGGCTGAATGGAGGATGGATTGGAATGGAGAGAGACTTGAAGCAGGCAGACCCACCAGCAGGCTATTGTAATAATTCACACATAAGGTGACCAGGGCTTGCATCAGAGCAGAAGCATTGTGAGAAAAGAGAAGGTATTGTGTTCAAGAGATTCTGCAGAGGTAAAATAGGCAGGCCTTGGCAACAGTTTTGATATGAAGAGTGAGAGATAGTAAGGAGTCTTGCAAGGATCACACCTAGATTGTGAGCATGACACTGACCTCTACAGCAATAGAAAATGTTGAGGGGAGGGCACAAGAGAAAAAATTAATGAGCTCAGGTTTATTGAGTTTGAAATGTATGCTGTATATCCAATCTGAGGTGTCTGAAAGGCGTTTGGAGAAATGATATTGGAGCTCAGCAGAGAGTTTAGGGAAAGATAGGTAGATTTGAGAATCATTAGCGTATAGACGGTAATTACATCCACAGGAACTGATGAGATAGTCAAGTGAAGTAGTATAAAAGGAAGAGAGAAGAATGCCCATGATAGAACCTTTTGGGACACCTATGATTAGAGGACATGATCCAGATAAGGATCCAGCAAAGGAGACTAAAAAGGAGTAATCTGATAGGTAGAAGGATAACCAGGAGAGAGTGGCGTCCCAAAAATCTAGAGGAAGAGGGGAATCAAGTTGAAGACTGGGATCAACAGTGTAAAATTCTACAAAGTTCAAGGAGAATAAGAATTGAGGCTTTTGGATTTGGTAGTTAAGGGATCATTGGTAACTTCGGAGCAAGCGCTTTTGGTGGAATGGTAAGATTGGAAGCTGGATTATAAGGGGTTAAAAAGATAGTGAAAGTGGTGGCATCTATTAGGTAGTATTTTTAAGGAGTTTAATCACTCAGTGTAAAAGAGATATAGGATAGCAGCATGGATAGAAGGATCAACTTAAAGTTTTTTGAGGATAGAGGAGACATGGGTATGTTTGTAGGAAGTAGGGAAAGAGCCGGTAGATAAAGAATGATTGAAAATAAGTGATAGAATGGGGATGACAAAGGAGCAGATCTGTTGCAGGAGATAGGATAAAATGAGATTGTTCATGCAGGTAGAGGAGTGAGCCTCAGTAGGGAGTAAATCTGCCTCTCCAAGTGAGACAGGGATAGAGGAAGAGAAAGTGGTAGAAGGCACGTGAGTGATATGAAATAAGGTAGAAGAGAAAAGAGGGAATTGTTGTTGAATGGCCTTAATTTTTTTCTGTAAAATATGAGGCAAGATTCTTAGCTGAGAGGGTTGCAGAGTAGGAGACATGGGACATTTGAAGAGGAATGAAAAGGTTGGGAAGAGCCATTCTAGGAAGTGGGATATCAAGTTGATGAGAGCAGTATCTAAGTAGGATTGCCTAGCAGTAGTGAGGGCCCAGTTGAGATTGTGTAACAGCAATTTGTAGAGGAGTAAACCAAAACAATACAGTTGTATAACATCATTCACCTACATTCAGTAGTGTGTATGTGTGTATGTGTAGGTGCAAAGACAAATTGTAGGAGTTATCCAAGACTGAAGATTGGTAATAGGGTGCAAATGACAATATAATAAAGATGACTCAAGAGAAGATGACAGTGTAGTGTTAAACTCTTTCACTAAGTGCTCAAGATGGGGAAAAGAGGAGAGGGTGGTTAGTACAAGGGAGATTCACTGGGAGAGAACTGAGACATCAAAAATTAAAGGTTGCAGTATGGACGAAGAGCAGAGATTGGCAAGAGAAAGCAGGAGAGGCATAAAGCCAATAGATTATAGTTAGATAGGGAGATTTCAAAATTCTTGAACATGGAGTTGGTGCACATGTGGGTTACTGCAAGATCAAGAGTAGGACCACTGGGTGTGGCTGAGGTTGCTTGGAAGAGTAGGTCATGGGGAATAAGTGAACTTAGGAACTGAATGGTTAGGGTGTTTGAGCAAGAATCAGTATGTGTGTTGAAGTCCCCCTAGTGAAAAAGAAAATTGAATTGTTACCTTCTTTTTTACATATACAGGGGAAAATGTTCAATTCCTACAGGGATCAGTCAAATAAATATTTAGGGTCAATAGAAAATCATACACTCATTGTTTCTCAATGATCTCTTTAATGTAAGCCTGTCTAATAACCAGCCTTTTAAAGTAGATCCTAATGTCGCAACTTGTATGTAACTTGATCAGGCAAACAATCTCTTCCTAGCTTGGTTTTCCATAATTTAAAAGCTAGAAAAGGGATGCCAGAAAACAACAGTAACTGAAGGCATAAAAAATACAAAAACTAAATATGACTGCATGTGATAACCCACACTTCTAGAGAGCACCCAAGAATTCTTCATTCAGCTTTAATTCTATTTTAATTCTCCTCTCCTGTACCTGCATATTGCAAACTACAGCACTGGTATCATTGATATCACATCATGTTTTCTTATATCCCCCATAGACAGCAATCTAACCAGGAGTAACATTTATGCAGATCGGTTCATAAATGGAAATCTTCCATACTTTAATGATCATGTTGGTAACTTAAGGATCTTTTTCCATATCTTCAGGATTGAAAACCATAATGAAATGCTTTGGGTATGCAAGGTTGTGCTCATTTGCATGCACTTCCCAGTGTTCATCATTGCTTTCATGTGTGATGTTCTCCAATTCATGTTTCAAATTCTCTAAGGTCAAGCCAAATTTGATAATCCTGTAACCAGGGCTGACTGAGAGATTTGTCAACACTATGATGTTTCCTCATCTTCACCTGAAGTAGGGCAGGAGTTGGGGAGGAGAGAAAAATTCCAAGATAGGTACCAGATTCATTGAGGAAGGAAGAGGATTTACCTGGAGGTCAGTAGACAACAGCTACCGGGATTTGCATTGGGTGGTAGATATGAATTGCAGTAACTTCAAAGGAATAGAGGTTAGTGATTGACAGAGGTCAGGGAGGACCTGAAATTATAAATGGGGATCAAGTATTACAATTCCTCCACCTCAACCAGTGAATCAAGGAGAATGAGTGAAGGTGTAGCAAGTACTGGAAAGGGTGGCTAGGGAGGCTGTGTAATCAGAAAGGAACCAAGTCTCAGCAAGAGCTAGAAAATGAAAGGAATGGCAGAGGAAAAGATTTAGGATGAAAGGAAGTTTGTTGTCTATATAAGGCATTTCAGAGGGCACAGTGGAAGGGGTGGGTGGTGTTTGGTTGGAATTTTAGGGTGGAAAGGTGAAGGAAATGGGAATAAGAAATTGGATAATGAGGAATAGGGAATGGGGTTTAGATAATGACAGACAGGGGTTTAGAATCACTGGAATGTGTAGGGTATGGCCAGGTATGAAAGTGCTCATCACTGAGTGCAAGACACCACTGTCTTTTCAGGGGAAGCTGGAGTTTGGGCTGTAAACAAGTGGAGAATGACACAGAAAGCATACACTCAGCTACTGAGGCAAGAGGCTCCATTTGTAGTTTTACTACTTCTCTTCCCTTCATGACTGGTGATTGGGCAGGGAATGGTGCACCAGGAGACGGAAGTCTTATTATGTATTGATTTTCCTTTTCCTCTTCCCTGAAAGGACAGCTACAGGAGGAGATGGAAGGCCTGAGGTCAAAAGGAAATTTGCTTCTCTTTGCACTGGGGATTCTCCACATCCTGGTATGTAGATAATATTGGCTTCTGGCAGTGGAAATTGCCTTGTGCTGGCACAGATGGAAGTCACTTTTCTGGCCTTTAGCATCTTTCCTTCAGGAGGCAGGCAAAGAAGGAGATATAAATAAGCAATTCGGAAGACACAGTGAAGGGATAGATGGTATTTGATTGGAACTTTAGGGTGGCAAGGTTGAGAGAAATGGGGATAAGTTTCTCTTCTCATTTGAGGATGGAGATAAAGAAGGTACAGCAGGAATTTTAAGTCTCCTGGTACTGAGGGAAATCACTTTGGGACAGAAGGAAGTCCTCTCACCCAACCACTTACTGCTTTCCCTTATGGGACAAGCTTGGCAAAATGGAAGGCAGGATCAGAGGAAGGTCTCCTTGACTATCCCATGCCTGTGGTTATATTTGTGTGTGTGTGTGTGTGTGTGTGTGTGTGTGTGTGTGTGTGTATATATATGTATATATATGTATATATATATATGTATATATGTGTATGTATGTGTATATGTATGTATACATATATAAATATATACACACATATAATATATACACACATATAATATATACACGCATACATATGTATATATACACACATGTATATATGTATATGTATACACACATACACACATATATATGTATACACACGTGTGTGTATATGTAATTAATGTATAGCAGGCAAAGGAAAATGGACGAAGTAAGTGGTTACTAGGAAATGCATAGAATTTAAATAGGGCATAGGTATCAATTTTTGTCCCTAATGTTAAGAATTTTCCTTACTAGGTGTTCTGAACTGTTATAAGGTGTATTTTTTTTGTCTTTTTTTGTTGCTCTTTAGTCTTTTTTAGTCGTGTCTGACTCTCCATGATCCCATTTGGAATTTTCTTGGCAAAGATACTGGAGTGATTGCCATTTCTTTCTCCATCTCATTTTACAGAAGAGGAACTGAGGCAAACAAACTGAAGTTAAAAGATATGAAAAGGAACTGAGGCAAACAAAGTTAAGTTACTTGTGCCACCTAGTTGCCCTTAGCTTCCTAAAAATACTACACAGACAGTTATGCGGTGGACATAAGCTCATTTTATCCCTACATTTTATCCCTAATGTGAGATAATTTTTGTAGCCAGGTATGGCTGATTGGATTCTGGGAGTCCAAAGAGAGACTCCAGTCTCACAAGTGAAAAGGAGGAGTTAAGAGTAGAAGCAGGGAGCTGGGAACCTTCATGCTACCCTGTGGGAGAAGAGCATGGTACAGGAAGAATGAGCTTTTCTACTTTTCTCTAGTGGGAGAAGAAGAAAGAAAGAATGAATATTTAGCTAACTATTTCTTTTTTTTTAATTGATTTTTATTCCTCCTTTCAAGTTATCACCTTCCCTGAGATTTGTTTTGTTTAGGATTGATGCTAATCTATTTCCATAGGATTTTCTGCATTCCTGTTCACCTGCACTGCCCAAATTCTTTAAATTTACTTAATTTGTTAAGTTCTCTTCTTTTTCATGTATTTATGCATCCATCTCTTCCTCCCCCATCTCTTTGAATCTTCCCTTTTGGGTTGAAGGGATGATAAAAGGGAGGGAAAGTTAAAGGAGGCAGTGGACAGGATAAAATGGTAGAGGAAAGGATAAATAGAAGAATATAGGATGGAGGGAAACACACAGGCAGTAATCATAACTGTGAATGTGAACAGGATGAACTTACCTGTAAAATAGAAGTGGGTAGGAGAATGGATTAGAAAGTGGTATCCAAAAATATGTTGTTTACAAGTGACACCCTTGAACCTGAAAGCCACATACAGAGTTAAAATATGGCGCTAAGGCAGAATCTATTATGCTATAGCTGAAGTAAAAAAGGCAGGGTAGCAATCTTGATCTCAGATAAAGCAAAAGCAAAAATTGACCTAATTAAAGGAGATAATCAGGGAAACCACATTTCCCAAAAGGTACTATAGACAATAAGGCAGCTAGGTGGTATTCTTCCTGTACCATGCTCTTCTCCCACAGGATAGCATAAAGGTTCCCACTCCCTGCTTCTACTCTTAACTCCTCCTTTTCACTTGTGAGACTGGAGTCTCTCTTTGGACTCCCAGAATCCAATCAGCCATACTGGCTATAAAAATTATCTTACAGTACTAGGCCTGGAGTTAGGAAGACCTGAGTTCAAATGTGAGCACAGACGCTTATTAGCTGTGTGATCTGGGCAAGTAACTTCACTCGGTTTGCCTCAGTGTCCCTATCTGTAAGATGATCTGGGGAAGGAAATGGAAAACCACTCCATTGTCTTTGTCAAGAAAAACCTTGAAAGAGGTTATAAAGGGTCAAACATGACTAAACACAACTAAAGAACAACAACCATAGACAATGAATTTATATCAAAAATGTTTATATTAATTTTCTTTGAAAAGGGCCTCATTTTTCAAACATATAAGAAATTGAGTCAAAGTTATAAAAATAAGAGACATTCCCTAATTGATAAATGGTTAAAGGATATGAAGAAGCAGTTTCCAGAAGAAGAAATCAAAGCTATCTATAGTCATATGAAACAATGCTCTGAATCACTAATGATGATAGGTATGCAAATTATAACATCTCTGAAGTACCACCTCACACTTATCAGAAATTACAAATGCTGGAGAGGATGAGGGAAAATAGATACACTAATGAACCATTGGTAGAGTTGAGAACAGGTCCAAACATTCTGGAGAACAATTTGGAACTATGCCCAAAGTGCTATAAAACAGTGCATACCCTTTGACCCAGCAACACCACAACTAGGTTTGTACCCCAAAGAAATCAAAGAGAAAGAGAGAGGACCTATATATACAAAAATATTTATAGCAGCTCTTTTCGTGGTAGCAAAGAATTGGAAATTGAGAGGATGCCCATCAACTGGGGAATGGCTGAACAAATTATGCATATGATTGTTACGGAGTACCATTGGATTATAAGAAATAATAAGGGTAATCGTTTCAGAAAAGCACAGGAAGAGTTATATGAGCTGATACAAAGTGAAATCAGCAGAATCAGGAAATCATTGTACATAGTAACAGCAATATTTTAGTGATGATCAATTGTGAAAGACTTAGCTACTCTGATCAGTATAGTGATCCAAGACAATTCCAAAGGACTCTGATGAAAAACCCTTTCCACCTTCAGAGAGAAAACTGATTTTGAGTGCAAATTGAAATATATTTTTTCACTTCATTTTTTTTTTTGCTTTTTTGTCATATGGCTACTATGGAAATGTTTTGCATGATTTCCCATGTGTAATTGATATCATATTTCTTGCCTTCTCAGTGAGTGGGGGAGGGACAAGGGGAAGGAAAGGAATTTGGGGCACAAAATTTTTTAAAGGATGTTAAAATAAATTTTTTTCCTAAAAAAGAAAAAAGATGCCCACCAAGGTAAATATATGCTTTAAAACTGTCCTTTTGTTTTTCCAAATGAATCCTGTTATTATTTCTCTAATTCAGTAAAATAATTTTTTGGTAATTTAATTGAGATGGCATTAAATTTATAAATTAGTTCAGGTAAAATTGTCATTTTTATTATATTGGCCCTGCCTACTTATGAATAATTAGTCTCTCCAATTATTTAAATCCAATTTTATTTGTGTAAAAAGTTTTTTTAATAATTTTGTTGATATAGTTCCTGGGTTTGTTTTGGAAGGTGTACTACTAAGCATTTTATACTCTCTAGAGTTATTTCAAATAGTGTAGTTTTTACTATGTTTGTGCATGTAATGGCAAGAAGGGTGCGACTATTTTTTTTTTTTACTGTTTTCTCTTTTGGAATGCTGAGGTAATTAAATACCTTTGATGAGTCTTGCTTTGGTTTCTTTGAATGAATCAAAGATGACCTACTTGAGAAACAAGAAAGCCTAGTTCACATGGGTTTGAGTCACATGGTTGTGATGTCCTCTGACCCTGAGAAGGGTATATAAGATCTGAGGTTGGCATTTTGTTTTGAGACTCTCACTTACTGGAAGAGTGTCATGTGATTTGACCAGATGAGACTCTGGGTAGCTGTCAGGGAGCATCCCACCCCCACCCTGGCTTTGAAAACCCAGATGTTGGTGCTTTTCTCTCTGATAGTTATGTACATATTGCTATGGACAATAGCCTGTCTGCTGATTTGTGTTGTTCTAATCTGTTTATATTACCTGTTTGTATTTGCTCTGAAGTTCAGGGTGCTGACTTTTCCCCCTGAACTAAGTGAATGATATATGTATGTTTAATTAAAGTGAGATTATTAACCCCTTAAAGTTGCTTTCCTTAGAAAAGCAGATCAAAGAACCTGTTCTAGTAGCCCTTCTATGTGCTCTTGTTGTTGGTTTTGTGTTGGTCCTTCAACTCCACAGCAGCTGCTAGCAACATTGTTGTTACAATGCTATATAGGAATGCTGATGATTTATGTGGATTTACTTTATATCCCGCTACTTTGCTAAAGTTATTAATTGTTTCAACTAACTTTTGAGTTACATCTCTGGGATTTTCCAAGAATATCATTATATTGTATGCAAAAAGATAGTTTTATCCCTTCATTTCCTAGTTTGATTCCTTCAATTTCTTTTTCTTCTCTTGTTGCTATTTCTAAGGTTTCCAAAGCAATATCGAATCATATTAGTGATGATGGGCATCTTGTTTCACACCTGATCTTACTGGGAAGGCCTCTAGTTTATCTCCATTACAAATAATGTCTGCTCATAGTTTTAGATAAATGCCTTTTATCAATTTAAGGAAAAATCCATTTGTACCAATACTTTCAAGTATTTTTGAATAGAAATGAGTGTCGTGGATACACAGACACACAGACACACAGACACACACACAGACACACAGACACAGACACACACACACACATATACATACATACCTGCATATGTATCTAAAGATAGATAAATAAGTTCAATTATCTTGAAAATACTAATGAAATTAATTTTATCATGTTTCTAAGCTGTTGCTTAAAAAAAGAATAAAAGTACATTGAGAGGTAGAAGAACCAAAACAAAGGGTTCATCATGTGATAAAAATTAGTTTATAATTCTTAAGATTGTGTAGGGCATATATACAGAGATGGGATATGCTAGCCTTACAAGTATGGAGTGATCATAGTGAAGGCAGGACTCAGAACCAGGCTTCATACTTGGGGATACAGAGAGACACACCTGCCACACAAAACTGATTGCTTCATGAATTGATTTTTCTATAAATAAGTCACAGTAGAAGGCCTCACCAAAAGGAAAACATTAAATTAATGAAGGATGGGAATAGGAACTGGACATACAATTTCATTGACATAGAGACCTCCCCAATGAGAAAACCTCCCCTTTCAATGCAGTTTAGCACTTACATAGACCATATGAGACATTGTGAGATATTAGACATTGGTCTAACATAGTCATACCGAATTGCCTAGAGCACTGCAAGGTTAAACTAACTTGTCCAGGGCTGCACAGGCAAGATGTGTCAGATTTGAAGCCAGGTTTTTCTGGCTGTGAGACCAGATCTCTGTCCACTATACCAAGTTGTTTATGAAATAAAATGAAAAAAGAATAAAACAGATATACAAGTGAAAAGGAGAATAGGATAAGATTTATACATGTTCTAACACAGAAACAAAATAAAAAAGAAAGCTTTGATTTGGTATTTCAGAAGCTTAACCTCTTGTGAGGGTCATACATTGTCTAAAGAAAAAGTGTTTAAGAATTCATATCAATCATGAGAGAATAGAAGTCAAAAAAGTCTAAAAGAGGATTGATAGATGAGGAATACAAAGTAATGACAACTTCTTGGAAGACTGTTCTACAAAAGATTGTTACTGAAGCTACGAGGCTGAAGGGGGTTGGGGAAAGATGTATTTTTTAAAATTTAATTTAAATTTAAATTTATGGAATAAAACAAGCATTATTATAACATAGCACAATAAAAAAGATGACTACATGAAACTGCAAATCTACTGTGTACAGCTTGTTATTCTTTTCAAATATAGAACAAAATTATCATGTAAATTTCTTTTATATCTCCTTTCCACCCTCCCACCCTAGAGATGGCTACCATTCAACACAAATATGTGTGTGTGTGTGTGTGTGTGTATGTTATTCTATACATCCATCTATTTATCAGTTCTTTCTCTGGATGCTGATAGTGTTTTCCTTCATATGTTCTATAATTTGGGTATTTATAACAGACAAAATAATTTATTCACTTAAAGTTGTTCTTAAAACAATATTGCTGTTACTGTATACATTGTTCTCTTTGTTCTGCTCATTTCACTCTTCATTATTTCAGGCAAGTTTTTCCAGGTTTTTCTAAAATCATTGAGCTCATCATTTCTTACAGGACAGTAGTATTCTACCACAATTATATACCCCATTTGATGAGCATCCCTACAATTTCTAGTTCTTTGCCACCACAAAGAGAGCTGCTATAAACATGCTAGAACATATAGGTTTTTTTCTTTTTTCCCTAATTATCTTTGGAAATAGACCAAGTAGTGTCATTATTGGGTCAAAGAGTATAGGTAGTTTACTAACTCTTTGGGCATAATTCCAAATTGCTCTCCCAAATGGTTGGATCAGTTCACAATTCCACCAACAATGAATGAGTCAAAATTTTTCCCCAGCTCTGCGCCCCCCCCAAACATTTGTCACTTTCTCCTATCATTTTAGCCAATCTGATAGGTACAAAATAACAGCTCAAGGTTGTTTTAATCTGCATTTTTCTAATCAATAATGATTTAGAGTATTTTAAAATATGACTAAATTGTTTTTATCTCTTCATTGGAAAACTGTCTGTTCATATCCTTTGACCATTTATCAGTTGAGGAATGACTCATGTTCTTATATATTTGACAAAGTTCTTTACATATTTTAGATGTGAGGCCTTTATCTAATAAACTATCTGTAAATTAACGCCCAATTTTCTGCTTTCCTTCAAATCTTGGCTACACTAATTTCATTTGTGTAAAACCTTTTTAATTTAATGTAATCTAAATTATCCATTTTCAACCTAATTCTGTTCTTTATGTTTTCTTATCTTCACAAATTGTTCACCTATCCATAAACTGTTCACCTGTCCATATGTCTGATAAGTAATAAGTTTCATGTTCTTCTAATTTTCTTGTAATATCTCTCTTTATATTTTGATCATGTATCCATTTTGACTTCATCTTGGTATATGGTGTGAGATACTGGTCCATGTCCAGCTTCTGCCATACAGTTTTCTAGATTTCACAAATTTTTTTTTACCAAGTAATAAATTCTTATCCCAAAATCTTAAGTCTTTACACTTGTCAAATACAAGGTTATTATGTTTATTTGCTGCTGTAAATTGTATATCTACTCTATTCCTTTGATCTACCTTTCTATTTCTTAGCCAGTACCAGAAAGTTTTGATAATTGCTGCCTTATCATACAATTTAAGATCTGGTACTGCTAAACCTCCTATACTTTTTCATTATTTCCTTTAGTATTCTTGATATTCTTTGATATTCTATCCTTGTGAATGCACACATTTCTATTCCTAGGCTGAGTTGAAGTCACAGGAAGCATAACCCTTTTTCAGAGAAGGTAGCATCCTATCTTGCCCATTTCCCCCACCTTTACCCTATAAAGTCCCTGATTCTCAACCCAAACATATTCTTTCCCCCTTCCCCACCCACCATGAGAAATTCTTTAATGACACCTATTAACATTCCCTTCTTGGGCATGTCCCATCTTCCATCTGCACTCATCTCAGTCCCTCTCCTTTACAGCTCTTACTCTATTGTCCCATAGCCCTCCTATTTGGTAACTAAATGAAAATATTCCTAACCTATTTCTTCTTACCTCCAGGCTAAACTGTTTTGAATCTTCAGCTTCCCTCTGTTCCTTTTCTCCCCTTTCCCTGCTTGTGTATCTTCCCAGCATGTCTTCTTCTCACTAAAGAATTGATTAACTTGTGGAAGACCATGGAATTTAGACCACAAGCTACTCAGTTGTTCTTTTTTCTTCTTTTGTTATTCCTGACTCTTTAAGATCTTTCAAAAAAAAACTTTAACCCTTAGATATTTTTTGTCTCATGATGAACTGTTTTTTTTAACCTCTCAATTACTTTTATTAATTTTTAAGCAGCAGCCTAGAAATACGAGAAAATCAATTTCATTACTTAGTCTTTTCAAGATAATTGAACTTAATTATCTATCTTTTGTTGCTCTTGTTTGGAGTCTTTGCAAATCAAGAATTCCATTTCTCTGTCTCTCTCTGTCTGTCTCTCTCTCTCTGTCTCTCTCTCTCTCTCTCTCTCTCTGTCTCTCTCTCTGTCTCTGTCTCTCTCTCTCTGTCTCTGTCTCTCTGTCTCTGTCTCTCTGTCTCTCTCTCTCTGACTCTGTCTCTGTGTCTCTTTCTGTATCTCTCTATCTCTGTCTTTCTCTTTACGTACAATGAGGTGACACTTTCAGTAGTTATCTTGCCGAAGTGAAGGATATATTATTTGGTATTTATTTTGAGTCCTATTACTTTTAAAAATATCCCTGTTTCATCTCCTGGCATTATTGAATTTTATTTTTACCTTATCTGAAATCATAGTCACAAGGTTTGTTTTTTTAGATTTGTTTTAAGCATATTAATTTATCTTCTATCCTCTTTTTTTTCTTTTTTTTTGGCTTGTTTTTTTTTGGAGGGGGGAGGGCAGGGCAATTGGGGTTAAGTGACTTGCCCAAGGTCACACAGCTAGTAAGTGTGTCAAGTGTCTGAGGCTGCATCTGAACTCAGGTCCTCCTGATTCCAGGGCCGGTGCACTACTCACTGCACCACCTAGCTGCCCCTTCCATCCTCTTAATATCACTCTGTAACTATATGTAAAAAATATGCATTTCTCCATTCATTTTCTTTTTATTGGAGAGATGTAATGGTAATTAGGGTGGGACTTTTTTTTTTTTTTTACTGTTTTGTCTTTTGGAATGCCGAGGTAATCAAGTACCTTTGATGAGTTTTGCCTTTCAAATGTAAAGGCAGGCAAAGTGGACTTTTTGTTGTCTTTGTTTCGGAGTGCTTCTCAGCACCAAGGAATCTTTGATTGAATCCAGAGTCTTTGATGACCTGCTTAAGTCACAAGAAGGCCTAAGTCAGGTGGGTTCAAGTCACAAGGTTGTAATGCCCTTTTTACCCTGAAGAAGTGCATATAAATTCAGAGGTTAGTGTTTTACCTTTGGGGGTACACTCATTGAAAGAGTGTTGGTGATGAGACTCTGGGTAGCCGTTAAGGCAACAGCCCCCCTGCTTTGAAAACCCAGATGTTGGTACTTCTCTCTGGTAACTATACATTGCTGTAGATAGACTGATTTGTGTTTATTTGCTCTGTTTATATAATGTATGCTTGTAATTTCTGTTTGTATTCTCTCTGACATTCAGGATGCTGGCTTTTTTTCCCTGAACTAAGTGAGTAATACATGTATGTTTAATTAAACTGAGATTGTTAACCCCATAAAGTTGCTTTCCTTAGAAAAGCACTTCAAAGAACCTGTGCTAGCAACCCTCCTGTGTGCTGGTGTTATTGCTCTTACACCCCCACAGCAGCTTCTAGCAACATTGTTGTTACAAGGGTTTAATAATTTACATTTTAGTTTATAATTTTTCATCTTTTTTCCCCTCTCTTTAAACTTGTATATTTTTTTTTCTTGTTTTCTTCCTCTTCGCTCTGGGGTTTGTTTTACTTCTTCCCTCTCCTCCAGACAAGAATATCAATAACAACGGTAGCAACACCAATTTGCTTCCAACTGCCTCCTATTCTATACCTGGTCCAATTCCAAATTATTGGAGTTCACTTTCATTGTTATTCTTATCTCCTTTTTACCATTTTTTCTCCAACTTAAATAAGAATACAGGACTGAATTCTCTCCACCTCCTGCATCATCCATGTTTACTAATTTCATTGACATTAATCTGTAATGCCCTGTTTGAAAAAATGTTGCATTTCATTCTATGTTTTCCCTTATGCCTTTTCCCTTTCTGGTGTATGACATTGCCTGGTAGCTCATTCAAGAATTTTGTGCTTACTTGATTATGTTCTCTCAGCTGTCCTCCTATATGGGGCTTCTGGGGGATATCGCGATTGCTCTAATTTCTAATAATCACCCCACTGATTAATATGATTTAAAATCTGCCCCCCCTCTTTAAAAAAAAAAGATTTTCTCCTGAGGCATATCAATGCCTTGAATCATGAAGACTGATTCATGAAGGAGACAATATGGCATGAGGGACATTACTATTTCCTCTTGCATCTTGGGGACCTGGTCCCTATTCCTTGACATTTCTTTCTGTATTAGTGTCCTTCTTAATGTCAAAGCATTCTCTCACTGGACTTTAACCTTTGTTAGTAGATACAACACTCCATTGAAGAATTATCATGCCAAGTTCAAAGCTTAACTATAATGCAAAAAACAAACTAAAAAAAACCTCCTCTCAATACTGACAAACCTTTGATAAAGTATAATAGTTTCAATTTGAGATCATTTTTATTTTTAAAAAAAATTTCCATCATTATATCTTTGCTGTGCCATGTTGTCTCTTTGCTAAAAAAATTCATCCTTTTCTACCTGCCAAATTAGAATCCTTTACTTTAAGGAATAATTTTGGGGAATAAAAATAACTAAAAAATAGAACTTGTTTATTTTCAGGATGATTGAATTGATTTTTGCATGTGATACTTTCCATTAATTGACCTAATTTAACCTTTAAAAATGTCACCCAGCCAAAGTCATAAATATGAATTTTCACTGATTTAATTTTAAGAGCTCTGCATTTGCTTTCAGCACTAGTTGCACCTTGGAGAAGTCAGAAGGAAATTGTCTTTTTTAAAAAACACTTTAAAATTTAAGGTTTTTTTAGCTGGGACTTTATGAATTTTTCTGTTTTCCTGAGTTGATGACAACATCATGTTTGGGATGGGCCCAGAAATGTGTCTGTTTTTCTCCAGAGTATTGAAATTTAGATGATACTGACCAACCTTTCAGTTCTTTAGATGGTCAAAATAATTGATCTTAACATGAAGTTAGCAAGAAAAATTAACTAAAATATGCATCTACATAAGGTAGCTTTCTGCTCCCTCCAGGAAAAGCTATACCTTGGATGAGATTCTCTCCAGCTTGGCCTCAACCTACTCCGTTCTCTGATTTACCAACTTCAGCCTAATTGCATCTTGGATCTTCTGGAGGATTTATCCCTAACTCTAAGGTGGAGGGTCCTGAGGTTACAACCTTCATGAGGCCTTAAGATATGAATCCTGAGATCTTTCCCTCACATCTTCACCACTCGCTAAAGATTACAGGGATAATGATAGAGCCAGGTATGATATATAAGCATATGAGAGAGGTTCAGAGTGGTATTCAAGATTTGAACATTGGGGAATCAGGATTTATTTGCAGAACTGAGCTAGGCCTTACAGAAAAGAATTTCAGTAAGTAGAGATGAATGTGTGTGTGTGTGTGTGTGTGTGTGTGTGTATGTGTGTGTGCTCATGTTCAATGTGTATAGGTGCAAGAGAAGAAGGATTTTGGTGGCATTCTAGGTGCTGAGGTTAGCTGTATTCCTTCTTTTTGGTCCACATCAAAACCAATAGTATTGTTTTTAAGACTTTTAAAGTTATAGAGAATATACTATGCCTGGTTTTCTGATTTTCTTTCTTCAATAATATTTTTTCTCTTATCTTTTTTTCTTCCCCTGGCCTGTCTAGCCTGTTCAAAATGTTATTTAATGTTCTAAACCTGATCAGTTTCTTAGACATATGAGTTTATTCTATTAATTTGCATTCCTTGGTGCTTACTCGGCTTTACTGGCAACTCTGCTTTAACTTGTTGATAAAAAAGGAAAAAAATTCAAATTAAGGATCCTAGACTGTCAAAACTCACCACTGTTCTTACTTTAGCCAATGCCATCACCTCAGTAGGCTTAAGTATGCTCATGCATGGATAAATTCTAGTCCTAAAAGAGAATATACAAGTCCCCAGACTAAATCTGACTTCACCCCCAATGTAGGTTCACTTCATAGTTCTCTTTTGGTTGGCACCTTGACTTGACTTTAGAGGTACCTGGTGGTGCAGTGGCTAGAATACTGTATCTGTAGTCAAGAAGACCTCAGTTAAAATCAGGCCTCAGACATTTACTAGCTCTCTGACCCTGGGTGAATCACTTAACCTCCTTTTTCCTCAGTTTCTTCAACTGTAAAATGGGGAATAATATTGGCATTTACTTTACAGTGTTATCAAGAGGATTAAATTAGATAGTATTTGTTTAAAGCATGTAGCACAGTGACTGGCACATGTTGGGCACCATATAAATGTTTTCCTTTCTTCCCTTGACTTGGTTGCTTGTCTTCCTGAATTTTGCCTTCCTTGGCCTCTGATGCCTGTCTAGTTATTAATGAATAGTTTGATTGCTTGGGTTCCAGAGCAAATGATCCTGAGCTCTTGCCTTGACTATGAATAATTCTGATCTGCTTCTTCTAATCTATATTCTCATGCTAATGTCTTTCCATCTTAGCAAACTTCTACTCTCTGCTCCTCCTCTGCTGACAGGATATGGTGGTGGCAAAGGGTCTGAGGTTAGCTGCTCGATTCAGTTCATGCCATAAGAAAAAAACAAAAACCTAAAGCCTAGGCACTGGGGAACCAAAATTGACCTAATTCATAGCCTTTGCTTTCAAGGAGCTTGTATTCCAAAAAGGAGATAAAATAAATGCACAGGTAATAATAATGGAAGTTATAATAGGATAGATAAGTACCTAAGAGAGATCCATGGTGGTATGCAGAATTTGAAGTAGAGATCATTTACAGCCAGTGGAATCAGGGAAGCTTTCATGTAGGAGAGAGAACCTGAGCTAGTTATTAAAAGAAGGAATTTCAGTAGATAGGGATGTATTTATATATATATATATACATATGTATATATATGTATATATATATATATATATGTATGTATATGTGTGTGTGCGTATGTGGGTGCGTGTGTGTATTTATGACATTTTAGGTGGTAGAGGTAGCAATACGCAAAGGAAGAGAAACAACCAAGGGCACAAGAGAATGGAAAGGCAAGTTGCTTATCTTGGCTTAAATACAATAAAGGGTAGGGGGAGATGTTCAAACCAGATTGTAAGACATTGAATGCCAGACCAAGTAATTTAATTGGGGAACCACTCTACAAGTTTTAACACAGAAAAGTGACCTAATTTACTTTGGCAGTGGCATGAAGCATAGATTGGATGCTAGTTATCTATATATAATAGTTCAGATAAGGGATACGATAACATGAGAAAGAGCTATTATGATGGGAGCAAGAGTGGAAAGCAGAAAGTCAATCAAGATATATGACAAAGGCAGAATGAACTGGACTTGGTTGCTGACAGGTGTAAGAGATAAAGGAGCAGTAAGAATCAAGAATGACAGGAAGGTAATAGGAAGAATCATCATAGCATCAGTAGAAATAGAGAATTCAGTGAGAGGCATTGATTTAGAGGAGAGAAGATGGTTTTGGTTTTGGACATGGTGGATTATGAGTTCATTGACTGAAATATCCCTGGATAATCCCAGTGGAGATGTGCAGGAAGAAGTTGGAAATATGGAACTGAAGTTTAGGAATGGAGACAGGGCTACAATGGGGATTTGGGAGCCATTTGCATAGAGGAGATAGTTGAAGCTGTGTCCACAGATAAAGTCATCAAAGCAGAGATTTATGGTAGAACACTCACATTTGATGAGCCGGAGGGTGAACAAGAACAAGGGAAACAGAAATAGAGTAGTCTGAAAAGGAAGGTAAGAACCAGGAAGAGTTCCAGAATACACAGGAGGAGAAATAAGAGGTGGTCAACAGTATTGAGTGCTTCAGAGAGGCCAAGGAAAATGAGAACAGAAAAAAGACCACAGGATTTTGCAAATTTCATATTGGTTGGGAAAACCGTTTTGACTAGAGTGGAAGAAATGGAAGTTCAAGTACAAGGATTTGAAGAATGAGTGGGTAGTGAGGAAGAGGAGACAGCAAATTGAAGACTTACTTTTTTAAAGTTTGGCAGAGGAGAGTAAGGAGAGTGATGGATTCTAGATGAAGGTAGAAGTTAGGTTAAAGAAGTGATTTTTTTTTTGGTGTGACTGGTAGGTGTTTGTATGATCAGTGCCTAGTTATGTCTAGCTGTCAGGAACCTGAACATGTACCTATTATTCAAATAATGATCCCCACCTGTCATATGTACCACTCAAAATGATATAACCCATAGGATGCTCTGGGGTACTGGTTCCCTGATTCTCAGGGCGCCTGTCATTTTCTCTTTGGTACCACTCATTTATAGATAATTATGTTTTATTGTCTGCATGAGAGTCTGGGTCAGTAAGTTCATCAGTAAGATCTTGGCTCATAATCCTCCCTTTGGCTAATTCTTCCCTTCATCTTTTTTTACTTCTATGTTCCTCTAAGATCAATTACAAATACATATGTGTGAATGACATATTTCAGAATAGTGAAAATATATCAAAGCAACTTGAAATTTGTACTCCCATACTGTGATTTCCCAGTCAGAAAACTATCTAGTCCCCGAACCAGTCCTCCAGCCATAGGCAGGCAGATTCCAAAATTCAATGCCTCATCACTCTCAGTGAGAAGAAGGAAAGATATTCACCTATGCTTTTCATTTACAATAGACATCACCTGGAGCTGGAACAGAGATGAGGAAAAAGGCCCTTGAGCTGAGTCCCAAAGGAACTAGGGATTCTAAGAGTTAGAGATAAAGGGGGAGCCCATTACCAAGACAAGGATATGAAAGATGGAGTGTGTGAAGAACAGTAACAAGGCCAGTTTAGCTAAACCATAGAGCACATGAAGGGATATCATGTAATGAAACTGGAGAAGTAGCTTGGGGGCAAGCTTGTGAAAAAGTTCTGAGTGCCTTATAGAGCAGGTTAAATTTAATTCTACAGGTAATAGGGAGCCACAGGAGTTTATTGCCTATAGGGGAATGACACGGGTAGATCTGAGCTTAGGAAAATTACTTTGTAGCTCTGTGAAAGATGTATTGGGAAAGGGAGAAGCTTGAGGCAGGAGGACCAATTAGGAAGCTGTTGCAACAGTCTAGGTGAGAGGTGATGAGGGCTTCAATTAGGTTGGAGATCATGTGAGAGAAGGGTGATATGAAAGAGGTTGAGAAATTTGGCAGCTTCTCTTCTTTTCATAATATCACCCTGTCTTTTTAATACCAGTCAAGACTAAGAGAGTTTCTCCCCATAAGACATTATCTGTAATCCATATGACTTTAATCAATCAGCATTTATTAAGCAACTACAATGTGTCAGACATAGGTGTTGGAGAATCAGAGAGAGAAATGAAATAGTATATAGAAAGTAATTTGGGTGGAGGGGGAGAGGCAAGGAGAAGACCAGCAACTAAGGGATCAAGAAATTGAGTAACATAAATGAGAGGAATTGTCTTTATTGTGTTAGATAATGTCTTCATATTATCTTGCACAATTTAACTGCTATGGTACAAGTCTTCCATTATCCTGAACCACAAAATGCATACATATACATACACACACATATATATGTCATATATATGTCATATATATCATATATATGACATATATATATATATATATATATAGAGAGAGAGAGAGAGAGAGAGAGAGAGAGAGTGTCTAATGTGATATGCCTTCGCAACTTTAATATTCAATAGATTTGATTGGTACGTAGTGCCCACATGTTTATTTCCAACTTGAATTTGTTATGTTGTCCACTAGAATACACAAACAACTTTAACATGCTGTGAATCCTGATTGGTAGGAAGCTTTTATTTATCCTTATTCCCTTACTGCAAAGTGAAATAGTTATTCAAAGTGTTTGGCAATAAAAGGAGAGACAAATCAGTTCTGTGAAGCAAATTAGTTTATATGATATGGTACAATATTAAGCATTCCTTTCCATGTTTGGAGCCCTCCCCTTCCATAACTCTTATACACCTCCTCCACTCCCCCTTTGTCCCATGGGGGATGGGGGGAGCCTACAGGGAAAGCTCAGTATGGTGAAACCATAATTAAAAATTTCTATTTGAAGAAGAACCTTAGGTGGATTTTTAAGCAATTTTCTTACAATTGCCGTGTTATGGAACAATGGCAAGAGCCATCTTTGTGTTTTTCTTTATCTAGACAATATAATGGTAGACATGCTGTTTTATGATGCTAGTTTTTCTCCGAATGTATTATTATTACTGCTGGCAGCTGATTTAAGTATTTTATGGAATGATATCATTTAGCTTGTATATTCCATGAAGCATATTTGAATAAAGGGCTCAATATAAAAAGTAACAACAAATATGTTAGTGACCCCCCTTTTATACACCGGAGAATGCTAGCAAAATACCTTTCTTAACAATAAGTAGTGAACAAAATTATTCTGTCTTCTGAATTCCTCTCCCTGTACCTCTATCCATCATATGTCAGTTCCTTATCAGAGGATCATAAATATAGAGGAAGAAGGGACTACAGAAGTTTTACAGAGCATTTTACAAATGAGGGAACTGAGGCCTCGGGTGGTTAAATGACTTGCTCAAAGTAATAAATATCAGAGGCAGGATATGAATTTAGCTCCTCTGATTCCTAAGCTACTGTTCTTTCTACTGTACTATGAAGTATTCTTTCAGTTTTTCTGGTTTCTAGTTATTTTATGCAGCAAGAAATAATTTCTATGAAAATAGGAAAGTGGAGAGATTGGAAATAAATGTATTATTCCTCAGCCAAATACATTAAAATTTTTTGACTACTGGAGCATGAAGGAGAAAATGGAATGAAGAGTGAATGAATAAGTGAGTGATTGAAAAAGCAATTATTAAGCACATACTATGTGCCAGGAATTTTGCTATGTGCTAGAGATACAAATAGAGAAAGAAAGATAATCCCTGCCCTCAAGGAGCTCATATTTTCTTAAAGGGAGACAATATATATGAGGGAGTAGTGGTAATGGAGGGATTTTTTGGACTGGGAAAACAGAAAGATAGTGGATGGAACTATAGGGCAATTGATTTTCATGACCTTTCTAGGAATGGTAGTTTTGACTTGTTTAGTAGTCCAAAAATTAGCAGTGGAAAGGAGGAATAGGGCACCTTGGTATGATATGAAGATGACAGGAGAGCAGCAGTGTAATGGGTTTGGGTTGACCTGGTTGTGGAGAATTCTCACTAATCAGAAAACACTGTTCCCAAACGGGAACTCTAACTGCTATTTCTAGAATTATGGCCATCAGTTAGATCGGTCTCTTTTTATATGATGCCTTCTTATTTTTAATATATTGTCAGTATCAGGAGGGAGAATAGAGTACCACAACACATAGGGTCAGGAGATGATCCCCACTGCATCTTGCCCTGTATATGATACAGGACAAGCAGACCAACTCTGAGCAACAGTAGGGAAGCCACAGTGTCCTTGCTCTCTTTAATCTCTTACCTTTCTTTTCTTGTATCGTCTGTGGTACTGTGGCAAATATGGGTATTTATAGCTGACAGGTGATCATAAGGTCATAACCTTAGAGATCATCCAGTTCAGGGACTCATAACCTGATGTCCAAGGGTAGATTTCAAGGAATATGTAAATTTTGACAGAAAAAATAATCACATCTTTATTTTTCCTAAGCTCTAAATGAAATTTAGCATTTCCTTCAATTTTTTAAAAAGAATTGAGATAAAGTCTGAAGCAGGGTTCATAGTCTACCAAAGTGGTCTATAACTTTAACTAAAAAGGCTAAAATCTTCTGACCTTGTCCAATCTCCTCATTTTATAGAAGGGGCGATTGAAGACATAGGTTAGGTGACTTGCCCAAGCTCACTCAAGGTAGTGAGTCCTCTGACAACAGAGCCAGTTTGTACTGGTTCGAGTACACAATTCATGCTGTATAAAACCCACACACACAATATCACAATTAGAAAAATAAGGAAATGATGAAAGTTGTGATCAAATATGACCTAGAGCTAACCATTCGAATTCTACCAGTATAATTGACTCATTTCCCACCCCTAGAGCATAACATTGGATATCACCTGGATGTGACAGTGTCCATGTACCATTGGGGGAAATTGATATCCTTTGTTCACTTATGAAAATATCATCAGTTGGTCTAGTCCAGGGGTGGTTAACCTTCCGTCTTGGGGCCACATGTGGCCTTCTAGCTCATTGGGCTTGACCTTTTGACTTAGTCTAAATTTTACTGAACAAATCCTTCTATTAAGGGGATTAATTAAGGGATTTATTAAGGGGATTATGTCTTAATGTTGAGCAATTGAAGAGTATTTTGGAAGACTCTTAGAGGGATTGTTGTGTCTTGTTGTTGTTTGTCCTTCATTTCTGAAGATAACCAATGATATCCCAATGTGATGGGTCAAAACTGTTTTGATTTGAGTGTGAATTGGATTTCAGTGAGGCAGAGTTGTGCAAAGTCATCAGCCTCACTCTCTCTTCCAGAGTCATCAAAGTCCAGTGACAGGACAAAAGTCAAGATGATTGGTGATGGCCTAGGATATAGTGGACGACCATGGCTTCTTTGATGTCTCTCAGTTCTCCACAATGCCTGATCCAGCTGCCTGCATGGCCCTTGGAACAAATTGCTCTCAACCACCCATTCCACCAGGGACAGTACTCACATGCTGGGGGGTAGACATCCCCCTAACCCACTGATGGGTTTGAGGCCTGTTGGTTACCCTCAATCTGGGTTTTAGCCTGTCTGCTGAGATGGTTTTACTGGGGTGTGGCCACTGTGAATGCCACAGCTTCTTGGAGCCACAAGTGAGAGTTGCGTGGCAGGTGAACGCCAAAGGTGGATGAGGAGCCCTGAAAAAGTCTCAGCAAGCCCTTACACCAGGGGTGCTAGTCTTCCCTGAGCACCTCATACAGCAATGAGAAGGACAATGGAATAAGAAGAAAGTTAGACCTCCTTTGCCTGGCTTTCAAGTCCTATCCCAATCTGGCTCCACCCTTCCTTTTAACTGATCTCACATTATTTCTTGCTATGAACTTTGCATTCCCCTTGGAACACTGCTCTTCCTCTTGCTCAATTTTTATTCTCCACCCCAAATACTTCTCAACTCTCAATGTATTTGCTCTGCCTAGACACCAGTTCCAAACCTAGCTGCCTCCATTTCAATCATCATCACTACAATCTCAGGGCAGTATCTTTGGACTCCATCTCCTGGAAACACCCTGCATTCTGATAGCTGGCCAATTGCTTAATCTTGCTGGGAACCAAGCCTCTATTTTTCTTCCTGGCTATCAGTTGACTCCAAAGAATGACACCAAGCAATTAAATCATCCCTAATTGCCCCACCCCCTAATTCTGTTTTATATGTTATCTTCCCTAATTACAATAGGAGCTCCTTGAAGTCTGGGACTCTCCCTCTCCTATTTTTACCTCATTTAGTGTAGTGCCTGGAACATGGTAAGTGTTTAATAAATGTGCCTTCTCTGTCCTTGTGTATGTCTTTGTCGCTGACTTTCTCTCTCTCTCTCCTTTGTACTTTCTCTGCTCAAATGAAAATCCTCCATGTAGTCTTCCCTGCTCTCTACATCTGTCACTAAGGACCTTTCCTCTTAGAATTTACCTAACTCATAATTTTGTAATCTGAATGCACTTGTGACATAATATTGTTAACTATGGTAATCTTTATTTGTCTATTGTTTCTATACTAGGCTGAAAGATGCTTGACAACACTTAAGACAACTGTCTTGTCTAAATTTTTATCTCCATCTCACCACACCCCACCCCCTCCTTGCACCTAGCCGAGTGATCTATATACCATAGGCCTTTGCACAATGTTTGTCGAGTTGGGCTGCAATACCATATTATTGACCCACTTAGTTCACAGTTCACAAACACACCTGAACGTTTTCACATGCACTTATTTCTAGTCACGTCTCCAACATCTGGTGTTCCTGCAGATTTTTTTTTGCTAAACCCAAGTATACAACTTCACATTTATCCTTATTAAATTTTACATTATTAGATTCAGTCTGTTATTCCAGCCTGTTGAGTTCTTTTTGGATTCCACTTCTATTATCCAATGTATTAGTTTTCCTCTCTGGCTTTTTTTCCTTCAAATTTGATTGCCATGACATCTATGCCTCTATCAAGGTCATTGATTAAAATGTTGAACAGAAAAGGACCATGGGCAAAATGCTGGGACATGCCATCAGAAGCTTCTCTCCAGTGTAACTTCTTTGTAAAATATTAGATCATCTCGGACTTCCTATTATTTTAGAAACCCTTTAAATTCTGTTTTTCTCAAATCAAGAGGATGTGCCCTTTATTTTTCCTGTTTATGTACCATAAATTCTGAGATGACAGGGTCATGCCTATTCAAGGTTTCCATAGTGTCTACTTCTGCATACAGGTTTTTCTTTTTGGTCAGATTATTAGGGTTCTATTGTCACTAACCATTTTGCTTCATTTTTCAATCATATCTGAATCCTTACAACTTTTCCCCATTCCCCTTAACAGGGTACTATGAGCAACAGTGAAATACCTTGATGAATTCCATTTAGCTTATGTTTATATAATTTTCCCTGGATCTACCATACTAGTAATACTGAAAAAAAAATAAAGCAAGGAAGGAGAGAACATTAATGACTTGGGGCCTCAAGAAAAGCTTTAAAGAAGATGTGGCACTGTAGGTGAATACACAGATTCATACATTCAGAGATAAGAAGGGAGTACTTTCCAGGCAATGAGAATGGCTTGTGCGAACTTGTGGAGGCAGAAGATGGGATATTGATTTTGGGGAGTGGCTAATAATACAGTTTTGTTGGAACATAAGAGTCTGTGATATGAAGTTGTTAGAAATAAGGCTGAGAAGGTGATGTGGAGCTAGGCTGTAGAAAGTCTGAATCAATAGGCTAGGGAATTTTCTTAACTTGGTTGCATAAATAGAGATTTATAGTTTTTGAGCAGAGTGAGGATGGGATCAGACCTGGGCTTTATGAAAATTATTTTGGCAGCTACATAAAGGATGGATTGGAAAGGGAAGAAACTGGAATCAGGGGGACTGATTAGGAGGCTACTATGGTAACTTCCATAGGGTGGATGTGAGCAGGATACTACACATTATAAAGAGGAACTCTCTAATGGAAATCATTAGAGAAATGTGTGATTGAAAAGAAAAAGATATGGTGGTCATATAGAGAGATCAAAACATAAGTAAGAGACAGCCAATATTCTCCATTGTTGGTTGTTTAAGGATGATGTAGAACTGAATGTGTTGGCAGCCAGTGGGAAACGACAGTAGGCAGGCAGAGACTAAAGAGATGAATGGCACGAAAAGTGCAGATCAAGAGTGGGATAAAGAAAACAGGAAGTGAAGTTGCATTTAGTGAGGAAAACAGCCATATCTCCATCAGAGAGAAGAGAGAACACATGAAGGATGACTTCTACTTTTCCCAATAATGAAGGGGATAAGAATACCTGTTGAGAGGGTGGTGGGTGAGGGAGAAAAATTCAATTAATTTAATTTCATTTGAATCTTCACTAATACATGACAAAACATGAATTTGTACTGGACCTAGTCCTCACAGTGATATGACCTCCTCTGGAGATGTTCAGCAGCCAGGGAGTATGAACACTGAAGGTACATGGTGGGGAAGACCCAGGAGTGAGAAACAGCGAGATATGACCAGTACTAGGACAAGTGAGTCAAAGGTAGAGGACAGTGTATAGCTGAACTGGTGAAATATGGCATCCACAGTGTTAAGATAAAAAAGAAAGAGGTCTAGAAGTGAGGTGAAGGACAAGGAGAACAGAGAGGGAAAGAATCAGGGTGCCTTTGGGGAGTATAAAGAATAAATTTAGAAGAAATAATACATACTGAAAGTTGGAAGGGGATTATTATCATAACAATGGTCCTCTACTAGAGTATAAGCTTCTTGGGGGCAGGGACTCTTTCATTTTTCTATCTCCAGGACCTAGCACAATACCCTACATAAGGTACGAGTTTAAAATACTTCTTGAATTGAATCAAGTGGTCATATCTGAAGTATGATTATTCCTCTTGATGTCTGATACTTCATTATTTTAAAAAGTTAGATTTTTTCTTATTGATTGAAATACTATCTAGAATACTATTTTTACTCATTCCTTCTCCCACCTTTTGAAGAATGAAATTGTTGGCAAGTCAAGTCAAGAAATCACTACTTATACTGATTTCAGTGGTTGCTGAATATTTGCACTAATACTATGTCCTGCATTTGTCCCATTTTTTAAAATCTGCTTTTGAAAGTCATCATCCCTTGTAGTCCTCTGCCAGGCAGTCTTTAGCATACATTTCTTTCTTTCTCCATTGATTCTTTCTGCCTCAAGTCTCTTGCCATTCCAGTTCAAGCTCCAGTCAGCAAACAAATTGATATTCCTAAAGTGCAAGTCTGACCATGTCACCCAGTCACTGTCTCTGTCCCCTTTCAATAACTTTGTGCTCACTATTACCCGTAGTGTCAAATATGAAATACTCAGTTTGAAAGCCTGGCCCCCTTTTTATCTTTCCAATCCCTTTACACCTTGCTCGTCCCCATGTATACCATGATCTAGTCTCGTTGCACTCCTCATTCCTCCTGGCACAATGTAATCCATCGCCAGTTCTGTGAATTTTTACCCATTGTCCCCCAGGCATGGACTTCTCTCCCTTCTCATTTTTGCTTTCTGGCTTCCCTGACTTCCTGCAAGTGTCAGCTAAAATATCAACTTTTTCAAGAATTCTTTCCTCATCCCCTTAACGCAAGCAACTTCTCTGTTGATTAACTTCAATTTACCCTATATATGTCTCATTTATATGTTGCTGTTTGCATGATGTCTCCTCTATTAGACTGAAAGCCCCGTGAGATCAGGGGCTGTTTTGTGCCTTTCTTTGTATCACCAGCACTTAGCTCAGTACCTGTCACGGAGCAGGGACTTAATAAATGCTTGGTGATTTCACTTGACTCTCACCCAAATGATCATAGTTTCCCCTAGCATCCATCATCATGGAAAATATATAGCTATTATCCTCAGGTGTATGAAGACAAGAGAATTCTATGATTTATTAATTGTTTGCTCTTCAATTAGCAATCGTCCTAATACTTTCCAATTGTTCGTGTCAGGCCAATCCATGGTTGTCTCAGTGCCCTTCTCCAAGGAGCTGCTAATTATCAAGGCTTGTCTCTTCCTGTAGCCAGCAGTAAGTGACCTTTATCTTGGCAGTGTCTGTGGATTCTCTTATCAGGCTGCTTACTGGCGTGCTTGCTGTATAAATGACATACTGAAGTCCATACCAATGGTTCTGTGTGGCACATATGAATATTGATTATGTTCCTGGTGATGTATGTATGAGAGCAGCTGGAAGAATTCAAAAAGTAGTTTCATGAAAGTGGTGATAAACCCTTCCATAGAAAATTGGGATGGTCCTTGAACAAGAACTGTAAGTGTGTTATAATCATATTTTCTGCAGCTATCTGGCCTACATCGAAAAGAAACAAATGTTTGAAGGGTCAGGAATACTGAAATAGTTGTTTTCAAATAAAGAGTGGTTCTGTAGATACTTATAATGGCAAAGGAATGGGTAGATAACAACATTATCTATGTATTCAGGATTTTGGATGTACTGGCAGTTTTTTCCCCTACCTTCTTTCTTTTTTCAAAAAAATTATTTTATTCTCTACTTAAGAAATAAAACAAGCATTTCTGTAACATAGTAGAATAGAAAAAGATGATTGTAGATGAAATTGCAAATCTATTATGTACAACTTCCTATTCCTTTTAAATATATAATAGTTATCATGTAACATTTTTCCTTTTTGCTTCCCTCCCCAAGCCCCCCTCCCACCCTATAGATGGCTACTATTAGACACAAATATGCATGTATGTATATGCACACACACACATATATGTAAAATCATTCTGTAATACTTCTATTTATCATTTCCTTCTCTGGATGCAGATACCTTCTTTCTTGCTGATTTTATACTAGTGTACAAATTACCTGGAAAAAGCAATAATTTTGAGCTGGCTTTATTTTGTGACAGCAGTGATCACATGTGTATGCTTTTATTGACATTAGGCTACTCAGAATATGTGATCTTGATGAGCTGGAACCTGATTTATTTATGTTTACTTAGGATTCTACTACCAGAGTGCTCAATTTCATGCTATACATAGGTATTTTATTCTGTTTTGTTGTATTTTTAATTCTGCAAGTTTTAAGAATGAGTATTACTCAAAAGAAATGTACAAATCCTTTAGCTTTTCCAAAGCACACCAATGACTTTTAGATATATTGCAGCAGCTGTAGGTGTGGGAAATTGAAGCTTTTCAAGCATCATTCAAGCCCATAGTGAAAGGTGTCCAGAGATATTAATGTACAATGAAAAACATGGTAAAAAAAACAAAAGATGATGTCAAAAACCTTTAAACTATTGCTATAGCAAATTAATCAATCTTCAGAAATCAAGCAAAGACCTTACAATCAAATGCAGAAAAGCAGAAATATTAAAAGCATCCTTTTCAGACCACAGCAGTAAAAATTACATTCAATAAAGGATGTGCAAACATAGATTAAAAATTAATTGGAAACTAAATAATCAAATCCTAAAGGATGAGTGGACCAAAGAACAAATTGTAGAAACAAAAAATAATTTCACTAAATAGAATGAAAACAATGAGACAACATGCTAAAATTTATGGAATGCAGCCAAAGCAGTACTTGGGAGAAAATCTATATCTCTGAACACTTATATCAGTAAGACAGAGAAAGAGTAAATCAATGGATTTGGCATCCAATTAAAAATAAACTAGAAAAAATAGCAAATGAAAAATTCCCAATTAAACACTAAATTAGTAATCTTAAAAATCAAAGGAGAGATTAATAAAATTAAAAGTAAGAAAACCATTGAACTAATAAAACTAGAAGCTGGTTTTATGGGAAAAACCCCAATAAAACAAACAAACCACTGGTTAATTTGGTTTAAAAAAGAAAGAAGAAAACTAGATTACCAGTATCAAAAATGAAAAGAGTGAATTCACCACCAGTAAAGTTAAAATTAAAGCAATTATTCACAGCTATTTTGCCCAATATATGCTAATAAATCTGACAATTTAACTGAAATGGATGAATATTTACCAAAAAATTGCCCAAACAGAAGAGGAAATACAATTCTTAAATGATCTTATTTTAGAAAAAAAATTAAACAAGAGATCAATTAGTTCCAAAAGAAAAAATCTCCCAGGACCAGATGGCTTCACAAGTGAATGTTACCAAACATTTAAGGAACAATTAATTTCAAAACTATATTAACTATTTGGAAAAAACAAGAAAAGAAGGAGTCCTACAAAATTCCTTTTGTGACACAAATATGGTGCTGATACCTAAACCAGGAAGAGCAAAAAATAGAGAAAGAAAGTTATAGACCAATTTCCCTAATGAATAATGATGAAAAAATTTTAAATAAAATATTAGCAAAAAGATTACATGGCAACAAGGTGGTAAAGTGAAATGTGTTGGGCCTGGAGTCTGCCAGAATCCTCTTGCTGAATTCAAATCTGATCTCAAACACTTACTAGCTGTGAGACTCTGGCAAACCACCCCAGTGTCTTTGCCAAGAAAACTCCAAATGGAGTCACAAAGAGTCAGACTTGACTGCAAACAACTGAACAAAAACGGGGAGATTACAGCGATCTGTCATAAAGATCTTACATTATGACCAGGTGAGTCTTATGCCAGGACTACAGGGCTAGTTCAATATTAGGAAAACTATCAGCATAATTGACCTCATCAACAACAACCCAAGAATCAGTATTAGGAAAACTATTGGCATAATTGATCACATCAACAACAAAAACAACAAAAACCATATGATTATCTCAAAAGATGCAGAAAAAGATTTTGATATACAATGCATTCCTATTTAAAATGAAAGAAAGTGTAGGAATAAATGGAGCTTTCCTTAAAATGATGAGTGATAGCTATCTAAAACCATGAGCAAACAATATCTATAATAGGGATGATCTAGAAGCCTTCCCAATAAGATCAAAGATGAAGCAAGGTTGCTCATTATCACCACTATTATTCAATATTATACTAGAAATGCTAGCTATATCAATAAGAGAAGAAAAAAAATTGAAGTAATGAGAATAAATAATGAGGAAATAAAAATTTAACTCTTTGTAGATGATATGATGGTGTAATTAGAGAATCTAAGTCAACTGAAAAACTAGTTGAAAAATTAGCAACTTCAGCAAAGTTTTAGAGTATAAAATAAACCCACATAAACAGTTCTATATATTGTCAACAAAGTTCAGCAGCAAAAGATAGAAGGAGAAATTCCATTTGAAATAATTTCAGATAATATGAAGTACTTGGGAGTATAACTGCCAAGACAAACCCAGGAACTATATGAACACAATTTCAAAACACTTCACACAAATAAAGTCAGATCTAAACAATTGGAAGAATATTAATTGCTCAAGAAAAGGCCACGTCAATATATGAAAAATGACAGTTCTACCTGAATTAAATTACTTGTTCAGTGCCATGTGAATCAAATTAACAAAAAGTATTTTATAGAGCTAGAAAAAATAAGAAGAAAATTCATCTGAAGGAACAAAAGATCAAGAATATCAAGGGAATCAAAGAAAAAAATGTGAAGCAAGGTCACCTAGTGGTACCAGATGTCAAACTTTATTACAAAGTAGTAGTCATCAAAACAATCTGGTGCTGGCTAAGAAATAGAGTGGTGGATCAGTGAACTAGACTAGGTATACATAGTAGTAAATGACCATAGTAATCTAGTGTTTGAGGAAATTGAGGGGATGTTCATCAATTGGGGAATTGCTGAACAGTTGTGGTAAATGATTGTGATGGAATAGTTTTTTTTTAATAAATGATGAGCAGGATGGTTTCAGAACTGGTACCAAGTAAAATGAGCAGAACCAAAAGGACATTGCACACAGTAACAGCAATATTATACAATGATCAGCTATGACTTAGCTATTCTGATCAATACAATGATCCAAGACAATTTTGAAGAACTAACAATGAAAAATGCTATCCACCTCCAGAGAAAAAACTGATGGAGTATGAATGCAGATCAAAACATACTTTTAAAATTTTATTTTTCTTGGGTGTTTTTGGTCTGTGTTTTCTTTTGTAACATGACTAACATGGAAATATGTTTTGCATGACTTCACATGTATTACATATACAAAAATAGGCAAACAATTATATATACATATATTTACTTGCCTTCTCAAAAAAGAGGGAGGGAGAGAATTTGGTGCTCAAAATTAAAAAAAGAATGTTAACATTTTTACATGTAATTGAGAAATGTTTAACAAAATAAATAATATATATTGGGAAAAAAGAATACAAGCAAAGACATTAGGGGCATCTAGCAATTGAAGGATATAGTATTGATTCTTCAGGATTCTCACCCACCCTCATTTGATAACTGTATCTAAATATAATTGATTTCCTGTAATTCCAATTCTTTTATCCACTTAAAAATATGATTCGGAGAATAGGCTTCACCCTGCTGCTAAAAGCAAAGGTGCTTCATGCACAAACACACACAAACACACACATACACACACACACACACACGCACGCACGCACACACACACAACTACTCTACAATGTAGGGTAGGATGCTTGAAGTTAAATGAACAGTGGGAACACCACTAAAATATAAGCTGCCAATTGTTGCTATGAAGAAAAAAATTATTTCAAAGATAATACAAAGATTGAAATACTGATGAATGAAAAAAGTAAACTTTACTGATGAAACTCACTTTTTCATACAAGGCCATATCAAAACTATTGTCAGAAGTCCAGATCAACCTATAATATCTGGAAATCTTCAACAGATTGTAAAGCATCATCCTCAACAAGTGTATTGCCTAGTTTTTCAAATTTCTGGTGGGTCTTAATGTCTTGTCTCTATTGAGGAAATGATGAACTCCGAAAAATTGAACTGATATGAAATGGAAATGTTCCAGAATTACAGGATTACTCATAAGGAGATGGAATACTACATCATATCCTTGCACTATACCATATACCATGAAAGGTTAAGAAATTTATTAAGAGGTGGAGATAAAAATGTTTTAACCACCCCCCCCCCTTTGGAAATGTTTGGGCTATCAGCATGGCTAGACTTGAAAAACTGAACTAAAAACATTCAATATCCCATGTACATGAAAATATCCTTTCATAATGAAGAATTAAAGAACATATGTCAAAACCGTGTGAACTGAATGCCAAAGCATTAAGTACAGTGCCTGGAACATAGTAGATGCTGTATAAATTCTTGCCTCCAGCCTTCCCCTTCTCAGTTAATTTGCTGGGTTAATGTTGGGTTTTTTCTCTGTTGCTGCTTTTCCTTTATATACTCCCTTCTCACCTTTCCTTAGAGGTCTCTCTCTTTTTCTGAGGACAGAGAAGCTCAAAAACAATCTTTATTTATTTATTTTGGCCACTTGCTCAAATATATGTTAGCAAGAGAGGCCAGTGGGACCTTGAGAAAGTATCTTTATTACCCTATCCTCTTTTCCCAAAGGTACTACAAACTGCCACCTCCAGGTCTGGTCCCAACATACTGTATGTGTGTGGATTTCTTCTCTCTTTTTAGTGACACTTAGCCCTACTTACCTCCCCTCTGTCTAGGTGTCTTCTTGATTTGACTAAAGTTGTATCTAATGCAAATTAGTTGTTTGAGCTAATTATTATTTTGATGAACAATGGCTTGCTTACTTATCTGTAAGCCAAAATTCCTCCATTAAATATACATATATTTGTATGTGTATGTGTATATACACATATAAATAAAATTCTTTATGCTTAATAAATTAAAATATCTGTTTTCAAAGAAAGATGTTTGAGGGTGAGGATTTTTGGTACAATCTTTCAAGTTTCATTATTGCCAAAAAAGCTAAAAAGTACCAAGTTTATGAGGCTCAGAGTAGTTATGAAAGAAGCATGTGTATTTTTGAAGAGTCTCATCAAAATTTTTATTTTAAAATATTTTAACATGTTATTTTTATTATCTTGGACATTAGAACCACAGACATTTCAATATGCAAAGAGTAGAAAAGGGAATTGTATTTGAAACTGTGAACTCTCTTACATGAAATCTGCTTGGTTTTTAAAACTTTATTAAATTTAATAAGTAATAGTAATAAATAGCAATAATTTAATAATAATAAAACTTCCCAGCTTGTCAATGTCTCCTTATGAATTTCCTTTTGCTCTCTTCTGTGCATTTTTAAATGTCTGAGGAACATCCAGTTTGAGATATATAATGAGCAGGTAGAGATATGAGACTGGAGGTCAGCAGAGTGATTGGAGTAGATAAGCAGATTTGAGAATCCTCAGCATAGAGACAATTAAATTCAAGGGAGCTGATGAGAACATCAAGTGAAACAATATATGTAGAGAAGAGAAGAGGTCACAGAAAAGAGCCCTGTGAGACACCCATCGTTAACAGGTGTTAGCCAAATGAAGATCCAACAAAGGAGACTGAGGAGTGGGCAGATATAGGTTATATTGGCTGTTACTTTCCATACAATGGAATTTTAGAGGGGGCAGAAGAGGAATGAAATTATTTATATATCAAAGAATAGATAGCAGAAGGGGAAGATCTACAACAGGTAAAATAATAAACTGGTCAGTATACACTGGAGATATAACTGGGATTTGCACACTATTAACACCAAAGCTATAGCTGGTTATATGACATGCTCATCCTTAGTAAATAGAAGTAATAAATTTGAGCCAGAAACTCTCTTATCACTAAACAGTTAATCACTGGAGTTAAACTTCGATGTTTCAGTTTAATTCTGCAGGCTCTAGACAGTTGTGATCTGTTCATCTTAAGTAAATGGAAGTAAGAAAGTTCAGCCAGAAATTCTCTTATCACACTAGTAATTTTGGAGAGTGTAATTTCAGTTGAATGATGAGGTCAGAAGCCAGACTATGGAGAGTTAAGAAGACAGTGAGGGGAGTGGAAATGAAAATGCCTATTGTAGCCTGTTCTCTCAAGGAATTTAGCCTCAAAAGGCAGGGGAGATGTGAGGTGAAAGTTAGTGAGGTAGATGGATCAAATAAGGGCTTGTGCAGGATGGGGAAGACATTGGGCATATTTTGAGGCAGGAGAGAAGGGGGAGAGATTGAAGATAAATGAGTAGAGATGATAGAGTGGGCAATATTATGTCTGGGAGGCTGGAAAATATTTGACAGAATAGGATCACTTTTGCATGTAGAGGAGTTGGCCTTGGCAAGGCAGATGGTCACCTTATTTTGTGATGTAGGGGTTAAGGATGAGATGGTTGCAGAAGGCATTTGGTTGATGTGAGATGAAATTGAGGGGAGAGAGGGAGCTCCTGCTAGATAATCTTATTTTTCCCCCAGTAAAATATGAGGCAAAGTTTTCAGTTGAGAGAGTGGTGGTAGAGGAAGCCATGGGAGATTTGAGCATGGATTAAATGGTTTAAAAAAGAGCTGCATTAAGTGGGATCGTAAGTTAATTATGGAGGTAAAAAAGGATTGCCTGGTAAGGTCCCAGATGAGGTTATGTAACATAAATTTGTAGTAGACCCACCTAGTACAGTCGCATTATTTCCTTCACTTTCATTCAGCAGCACATGCATAGGATAAAAGGCAGAGGGTGATAAAGATGATCCAAGGCTGAGTTTTTGGCAGGGCACAATTGGCAATATGATAAAAAAGTAAAGGTCTCAACAAAAGAGAACAATGTAGAACTGACCTAGAGGTCAAGACAGGGAAAAGGAGAGAGTGTAGGGTTGATGGCCTTGGAGAGAACTGAGGGGTAGGGGGACTGGAGGTCATGATGTGGATGAAGAGCAGTACTTAGGCAGAAGGCAGAAAGAGAGGTAGAATGTACTCATTCCAAAGTTGGTGGGTTTCTCAGCGGAGTTGGCCATGCTGATAGGATTCATTCTTATTGTCTTAGTGGCAATCCCAGTCTAAGGACGCTATATGTCCGCAATTCACAACTGTTTCTCCTAAGACTCCACAGATATCTCCCCCATCCAAACAAATCAGCCAAGAGGAGACAATTAACTCTTTATCACAGAACATTTACAGAATATAAACAGAATGCAAAGCATAAATATGAAAAATAATTATTTTCCGTAAACCTGGACCACATTCTACCAATTCATACAGTACCTGTAGAGAAGAGTGAGCAGAAATTTAGAAGAACCTAGGAGGGGAGCACATGAACAGGTGAGCACATGTGCCTAGGGCAACTTCTAACTTTGGACTATAGGCCTTGATGTTTTTGGTTTCCTCAGAGAACATTCTCTACCAAAATTCACCACATAAACGCAGCTACTTTTCCACTGGCTGACCTGCTTTACCTGTTCCTTGGCTGGTCTATAAGGTGATGTTTATATACATATGTGTGTGTGCGTGTGTGCGCATGTGTGTGTGTGTGTATATAGACACTTATGTGTGTACATACACGTATATGCATATGCACACATACACATACGTGCATATCTACAATGCACATTATATGTACGTATATAAATATACAATATAGGCATATATCATATGTATATATGTATGCTGAGACATACACGCACACATGAATATACGCATATTTATATACCTGTGCATTCCATGCATATAAATGTATATGTATATGCATACGCACACACATGTACATATACAACATACATATACATATACACATTCTCTTAGCAATAAAGTTCTCTTAAGCCTTAGTTCTACAGAGCCATTTGTTTTAGCTGGGTTCTGAAGTGTTTCCTCCCTCAAGCTATCAATGTTATTCAGGCCTCTCCATTTCTCAATCAGCTGTTTGAAGCAGAGGACTTTTGTTCCTTCTATCACTTCCTAGCAGCAAAGTTTTTGCTCTAGTCAGCTTAGGAGCAAATCACAGCAATAGATGCAAAGCCTGTCTTTATTCAGTCATCTTGGTGGGAGGAGCAGGGGGTGGCAATGCATCCTATAGGCTTTTTTTCCCTCAGCTTTTAGCTCAGCTGCTTTTCTTAGAACCATTTGCTCAGCTGGGCTTGGCTCCTTTAAAGTAGCAGGCAACTCTCAGTTCTGAGACCTTACCTTGGTGGCCCTTCAAGCAGCAGGGGATAGCCTTCTCTACTTCTAAATGTTCTGCTTCTATCTTCTTTCTCTGTTTCTGTTTTAGCCTTTCACCTTCCTCAAAACAAGATCTTCTTGTATAAAGTGCTTTATATCAATATTAGGGTAAGAAACTGTAATTCATGTCTGTTGTATATGCCATAAATAGGCAATACTAAATTGTCCCATAGCCCTCCAAAAGTTATGGTTATCAGGGTTTCCTTGCTATCAGCTTTGGTCTTCGTTAAGACTCATATAACTGGGAAACAAGATACTTTGAACATTTTTGTCTTCAATAAATATTTTCTCTGAGAGATAAGTACAGAATTCCTAGCAATCTCCAACCACATTCCCAGATCATCATTTTTGCCTCCAGTCCATTCCTCAATTCCTGTGGAGAAGGAGACAGGTAACCTTACTACTTGTCAATCAATTGCCACTAAGAGGGAAGGCAAGTGAGCCTGGATAGAGCATCAAGGCACCATGACAGGGAGACATGAGGCAGCATGTGCCAGGAAAGTCAAATTACTACTACCAGCACCTTGATCTCTATCTCATCTGGGTCTGATTGGACAGTCAAGGTCTTCAAACTCAATACCAGTGTCCCTCAAACCACCAGACCTACTTCTGGTCCAGTAACCATCACTGCCAGGAGAAATTATCATGGAGAAGGAGTCTATCTTCTTTATCAATACAAGCAACAATAGACAGGGGATCACTAAAGCCCTGTGAGCAGTTGCACCACCTTCTCCTCCCAAGAGAACTGGTCCCATTTTCAGCCCAACCTTCAAAGCCATCATCTAGGGAGGTGACTACCATGGAGAAGGGGTCAGCCATCCCTACCAAGTGCCAACCAACTGCTATTCACAAGGGAGGCAAGGCAGTCTAGCTGAAGTAGCAAATCTAATTACGTCCCTCCCTCTTATCCCCCTAAACTCCAATAGTTCCCTATCACCTCCAGGACCAAATACAAAATCCACTGTTTGGTGTTCAAAGCTCTTCATAAGCTTCATCCCCTCCTCCCACCCCCTACTTTCCAGGCTTCCTACACCTTACTTTGGGCTATGTATTCTTTGATCCAGTGACACTGCCTTCTTGTTATTCCATGATTAAGACCTTCTGTCTCTCAATCCCAGGCATTTTCTCTAGCTGTCCAATACCTGGGATACTCTTCTTTCTCATCTACTTCTACTAGCTTCCCAGGCATCCTTTAAGCCCCAAATAAAACCCCATCTTTTACTGGAAGACTTCCCTAAGCCATTCTTAATTCCAGTACTTTCCCACTGTTAATTATTTCCTATTTATTCTATATATTCCTTGCTTATGCATATGTGTTTGCTTGTGGCCTTCCCCTTTAGATTGTGAGCTCCTTGAAGGAAGTGTTGTTTTTTTCTTATTTTTTGGGTTTTTTTGGCCTCCTTTTATATGTCAGTAGTTAGCACAGTGCCTGGCACACAATAGACACTTAATAAGTATTTATCGACTGACTGAATTGACTTGTCCTGAGGGAGACACAGGAAACAACATGAACCAGACAGGGCAAACTATTACTTTGACCACAATCTCCCCTCAGATCCTGATAGAGACAGCCCAGGACCCTGAATGCAAGAGCTTTGGCAATAACAACTCTTTTAACAAAAGTGTTCTCAGCCATGAAGGGGGAGAGGGGGTGGGACATGTGGAGATGTAGCCTGGCAAGGTGCTGTAGCTACAGCTACTGAAGACTCCCAAAAGAAAATTCTTTCCACTAATATCCTTGGAAGTGTCAAATTTTTCAAAATCAAATCTGATATGATTTTGTCGATGGAAATCACATTAAAGAAGAAGTATTAACATTGATTTTACTACTACACCCTAAGGACTATGGGACTTTTCCATCTGACTTGCAGCTGAACCCTTGCCTAAGTGTTGTGTCCCTCATTAGAAAGTGAGCTGTTCAGGAGTAGGGATTGTCTCACATTTCCATGTATATGTTCAGAGCTTAGCACAGTACTTTGCATAGTAAAAGTTCTTAATAAATGCTTCATTCATTCATTTATTCTCAGGTCTTCTGTGTTTCTCCCTGGAGGACTAATTTCTAAGAGAAGACTTTCTCTCATGCCTTCTTATAATTTTCTGTGTTTTTGTCCTTTTCTAAATAAAAATGTTCAAATCTGAAAGGGGCAGAAACTTACATGAAATATTCAAGATTTTTTGCTGTTGTTTTCATGCATGTTGTTGTAGTCATCGTGCATATTGTTTTCCTGGTCCTTCTTACTTCTCTTTACATTGATTTATATAAGACTTTGCATGTGCACCAAATGAAAAACCCTTAGAGGCAGAGTTTCTGGGTAACTAGTGGTTTATTTATTAGGTTAGTTAATAATCAATAAATTGATGGTCAGTGGTTTCTCTTAATAATCAAAGCAAGAAACATGGAAAGTCTTAAAGTTTTAAATAATCCTTTAAAAGGAATTCCATTGACAACTCAAAATCAACCTTGATATGGTGAGAATTTGTTGAGGAAGTGGGCTAGAAGTCTTTATCTCCTCCTGCTGAGAATGTGGCTTGATCATAAAACTCAGCTACCTCCAGCAATCTGGAAAGGCGAAGCCACTTCCATCTAGACCACTCTGCTTAGTTTTCTCCTTCATGAGCTGGGCCACCCTAAATTCTAATGGAAGAGTACTAGGGTAAGGGCTCATTTCTTCAGGGCAAGACCTCACCTAGACTGGATTCTGTTTAGATTGTAGACAGAAATAAGGTCTCTTAGTTGGGTGGGGTCCAGCCCAAGATAGAAAAGCATGTTCCCCAGGGTTAGGGTTAATCTCAATCAGTCATATCCTTCTGAATCTGACCTTCCATAGAAGCTAGGCCTTAATGAAGAAGCAGAGGATGAAAAGCCTGGATCCTAACTTCATAATTGGTTATTAATATAATAGAAAAATAATTTATTCACATGCTTCTCTGAATTCTTCATATTCATTATATCTCAAGGCATAGTAATATTTCATTGCTTTCTTCTACAACAATTGATTTAAGCAATCCCCAGTCAATGGGCATCTACTTCATTTCCAGTTCTTTGATACTACAAAATTCTATTATTTATGAAATCTTTTGAAGAAAAGACTTTCATCCACTTCTCAACTTTTCCTTTTCCTACTTTCCTATTACAACTGCTTAGATTCAATCTTATTTCTTCTCTGAGGCACTGAAACATGTGAAATTAAAATTAAGATGAAGAATTACTGTTAAAAGTGTATATTATGGGGAATGCTAAGGTACTATTGGAGTTCAAGATTGCCTTGAATCTCATAGGTTACTGTAGCAATAATCTGCTAGCAGCTACTGTGGCTGTGTAAAACCAACAACTAGCACACAGAGGGCTGCCAACACAGGTTCTTTTGATCTGCTTTACCAAGGAAAGTAACTTTATGGGGTTAACAATCTTACTTTAATCCAGCATACAAATATAACTCACTTAGTTCAGGAGGAAAAGCCAGCAACCTGAGCTTCAGAGCAAATATAAACAGATCACAAACATACACAATATAAACAGAACAAATCACAATTCATAGTTACCAGGAAAGCATCAACATCTGGTCTTACAAGCGGGGGGCTCTTAAAATGGCTTCCCAGAGTCACATGTTACTCTTCCAGTGACTGAGAGCCCCAAAAATCAAAGGCCAACTTTGGATCTTGTATACCTGTGTCAGGGCCTGAAGGATTCATACCTAATCAGTAAAAGGGTGTGGACCTGGGGCTTTGCACCTAGTAAGGCTTAATGGAAGGCATTTAATTCCTTTAGCATTTCTAAAAGAGAAAACAGTAAAAAAGTCCCACCTTAATTACCGATACAGTTATCAACCTAGAACAAAACCAGAAAGGTGGTATCCAGGTGGGGGGCAGAAAAAAAAAAAAACAGGATTAGTATTCTTGTTTGGAGTACTTTTTAAAAAATCATGAACAGGTTAAAGTTGTATGGAACTTGTTATTGACTTTGAAGTGGAGTCCTGTGAGTTCAAGCTTCAGAATATAGGAATTAGGAAAGTCAATCATGAAAAATGAAAAGGAATTGGAATGAACATATCGGAGCAAGTAAAAGGAGAGAAGTTTGGGGTTGACAAATATAAATTTCTTGAGGGAAGGGATATTTTCATTTTTTGGTCTTTTATCCCTGGAACATATCTCCCAATTAGATTGTAAGCTCCTTGAGGGCAGGAAGGGACAGTCTTTTTGCATCTTTTGGTATCCCCAGTGCTTTGCATGGTGCCTGGCATATAGTAGGTGCTTAATAAATGTTTATTATCATTAATAAATGTATAGTGCTTGGCACATAGTAGGTATATAATAGATGCTTGTTGATATATTGTTTGATTGACTATAGCCCAGAGCAGGAGAGATTGACAAGTTCAGAATGCAACTGTATTAGAAGCAATTTGAATGATCAAACTTCTGGCAGGAGGAGTAGACTTCTTGAGATTTTTTTAGAGATCTCTCCTCTGATCCCTAAAGAGAAGCCTTTCAACCAGCCCCTGATACTTGCTGGTACTATCACTTCTCTCAGTACCATATGAACTTCAGAATTTGGTACTTTAGGTTACCCTCATGAAGCTCTGGAGATATTTACTATGGATTCTCTCATCTGACTCCTGTCTGGTTCAGTCATGCTTCAGGGTAGCATATATATCCATTTAAGGGACCACCTTTGGGCTAATTAGATTTGCTGATTCCTTAGGGAATGTTTAATAGAGCTAACTGCTGAAATACATAATCTTTTACCTCTGTGAAAAGATACCCAATGTCACTCTCCAGCAATTGGGAGGGGGAGACTTCTCTTTCCTTCAAAGGGGAAGATATTTTCGGGCAGTTTTGTTTCTTCCTGAGTTTATTGCTATGGCAGTTTGAGCTCTTCTCTCCTTTTTTATTATCTTCTCTGCTTTAAGGCATGTTGTGTTCTTCATGTAAATAAATTGTTGTTCCAGCCATAGGAGAATGGATGCAGCTATTTTTCTTGAAAATTTGATGAACTTTTGATCGACAATGCTATTTTTCAATTATGCTCAATCATTACAGATTTATGTTTTTCCCCCGAATGGCTTTTCTGAATCATTTAAGATGACAGTGCCAACGGGTGGTAACATCACTATAGAGACCGAACAATGTATCCTTATGATTTGTTCTTCCTTCTTAAAAAGCAGGCCGTTACAACGGTTTCCTTTTTGTTTTCTCTCCACTTTCAGAGAATACATTGTCATAATGCTTGTGCTAGTACACAGACTGTGGTATTAGCATTTCCATTACGCAGTCCTAATTTTAGCCTCTAGTGAAAACTGCGAGTTTTAATGAAGCTATAGAAACTTGCTTGGAGTTGAAATCAGATGTTATCAAGCCTCGTTCCAAAAATATTCTCTCACATTCAGACAAATAGAAATTCTGCTTGGCAGAAAAAATAAAGACATTTGCTCAGGTAAAGTCAAGCATGAGAAAGTAATGCATGAATGCTGTTGGTTTTCATTAGAAGCGTAGGGACGATATTGTCTTTTGCTGAACCCTTGGACCCTCTTTATATTGCATTATTTTTGACATGATGAAATAGAGTTGATTTGGTATTAAATTACAAGCTTGACTGTTTAGTAGCCCTACAAGGAAACTCATTTATAAATGACCTATTATGTACTAGGCATTGGAGATATGAAGACAAAAATGAAACAGTTCCTGTACTCAAGGAGCTCATGGTCTATCTGAATGTATTATCGTATTTAAACCCCCAGTCAGAATTTTTCAAGTATGATGATGTGAATAATGATGTAGCGATTGACTGAATAGGCTTTGCTTTGTAGCAATCACCTCCAAGATGCATTATCTAATCAGAGTCTCGCAACACTTCTGCAAAGTAAAACAGGCATATGTTATTCCCATTTGAAAGATAAAGTGAGGTCCAGAGATAATAAATGAATTATCCAAGCTTCCATGATCAGTAAATGGTAGAGTTGGTTTGATATTATCCACTAAGCACATAGGTGACAAAGCATATAGAGTGCTGAACTTGTCAGAAAGACTTGAGTTCCAATCCAGCTTGAGACATTTTCTAGTTGTGTGACCCTGGGCAAGTCACTTAACCTCTGCCTACCTCAGTTTCCTGATCTAAAATGTGGATAATAATGGCACCTGCTTCTAAGAGCTGTTGTGAGCATAAGTAAGATAATATTTATAAAGCACTTTGTAAACCTTAAAGAGCTATATAAATTCAAGATTATAATAACAACCGCAATCACAACAATAATTAGGTCTTTTCACTCTGAGTACAGAGTTCTTCTCATTACGCTGACTACTGTGATCTTTGGCCTATATTTTGTCATTTTTGCTAAATATTATTTTCTTGGCTGTCTGTAGACATAATGGCTATGGTTACATTAAATTGTAATCAGGGTTTTTCCCTACAGTGTCTTGCACTACAACTGTGAATGTTTTTCACTGCTGTCCTGTACTATGACAGTGTCTCGTTATTGGATAGGCCATGTGTGATTTCTCTAAAAGGAATGAAATGAATTGCATTGTAAGACCCCTTTCATGACTCTAATCCTACAAGCAGATAAAGGGTTGGATTATGTGTTGTAGTTTTTTAAACCAGTGAACTTAAAGTGTCACCAGATACTGACATCCTTTATTAACATTTTATTTTTCCACAGGATGTTGCTGCTAGAAATATATTTATTGATGAATCACTGATTTCTGTGATAGTAATTTTGTGTAATAGGGTGTCTTTGAAGACTGTGTCCATTAGAGCTCATTTTTTCTACTTTCACAAATTTCTTTATTTGGCTTTTTGTCAATACTGTCAGCTCTTGGGTTTTCTGAAACACAATATCATCCACAAGACATCTCTCTACTTGCTTTGTTTACTTGTATTTCAGCTGTTCTGATTGAATGCTTCCCAGTTCTGGCTCCACATATTTTTTTCTCATTAAAGAGAGAGAAAGACAGAAAGAGAGAGAGAGAGAGAGAGAGAGAGAGAGAGAGAGAGAGAGAGAGAGAGAGAGAGAGAGAGAAGAGAGGAGAGAAGGAGGAGGAGGAGGAGGAGGAAGAGGAAGAGGAAAGGGGGGGAGACCATAATCAGAAAGAAAACAACAACTGGAATTTCATTCATAGAAAAACATGTTAGATGGCAGGTTTTTTTTTCTGATTATGGTAAAGCTTGAGACATATATTGTTTAAAGTCCTTGCAGTACAATGGAAAGACTGCTGAATTTGGAATCAAGAGGACCTTAGTTTGAATTCTAGTGCTGTCACTTACTGCCTGTGTGAACTTGGGTCAGCCATTTTGTTACTTTGGCCTTCAGTTTCTTCATCTGTAAAAAGTTGGATTTAAGTGACCTTGAAGGTCCCTTCCAGATGTAATTTATCATTCTGTGAACTATCCTAGTGGTGCTGTTTCCCTTGACTCCCACTCAACCTTGGGGCAGCTAGGTGGAATAGTGGATAGAGCACTGGCCCTGGAGTCAGGAGGACCTGAGTTCAAATGTGGCCTCAGATGCTTAACACTTAATACCTGTGTGACCCTGAGCAAGTGACTTAACCCTGATTGTCCCCCGCAAAACACCAAAAATTCTTACTCAACCTTAAGCCCAAATGTCAGTGACAATAGACCAAGAAGAAAGAATCTGAGTCACATGGATCAAAGTTGAAAAGAAAAGAGGAAATCTTGAGGTCATCCATATTGGAAGGCAAAATGAGAGGCAGTGTTGTATTGTGGAGAGAAAGCTCGCCTTGGAGCCAAGAATATTTGGCTTGAAGTCTCATCTCTGATATAGAATATCTGTGTGACCCTGGTAAATAAAAATGATTTATCCTCTCAGTGTTCTAGGTGGTTCTCAAGGACATTAAGTTGCAGAAAACTTGCAGACTTGCATTGGTGCAGAGTTTCCTTATTTGGGAATTCACTTCATTAATAAAATAAGTCACTGATCCAGTTTCTATTGTTCATTCCCTAGCAGGCAAAAATGGAAAATGATGAGACCAATTCCTTGACAGTTCAAAATGTCAAAAGACTGAAATTTAATAATGATGCTTAATCTATAAAATGTTACAATTATGTTAAAATTATTTTCCCTCACTGCTTCTATTTCTTTAAGTGAAAATCAAATTGATATTCTTAACACATAGGATTGACCATGTCACTCCTCTGTTCAAGAAGCTCTAAGGGTCTCCCTGTTAGGTCTAGGACAAAATACAAGCTCCTCTGTTTGGTATTTTAAGCATTTCACTAGAGAGCTCCCAACTATCTTTCTTATCAGTCTGATTTGGCATTATGCTTATTCACTCATTCCTCTTTTAATTTTTTTTTGGAGGGGGGAAGTCAGGTCACACACCTATTAAATGTGTCAAGTATCTGATGCCAGAACAAGTGTCTGAGGCCAGATTTGAACTCAAGTCCTCCTGACTCCAGGGACGGCACTCTACTCACTGCACCACTATTCTCTCATTCTTATGACCTTGGCCTACTTGCCTTTTCCTGAATACAATAGAACAGGGGTGGGGAACCTATGCCTCCAGGCCACATGTGGCCCTCTAGGTCCTCAAGTGCAGTCCTTAGATTTTTGAATTATTCGGTCAAAGAGCCCCACTTGAGGACCTAGCGGACCACACGTGGCCTCGAGGCTGCAGGTTCCCCACCTCCACCATAAACCATTTCCCACCTCCATCCGTCAACACCATCTGTCCTTCTGTCTGCAGTGCTTTCCTTCCTTAATATTATCTCTAAGGATCTCTAGTTTCCTTCAAAGTTCAGCTTTTCCACCTTCTATAATCATCTTTTCTGGATTTCCTGAGGTGGTAGTACTCCCTGGAATTTACTTTGTATTTATTTTTAAATACTATGTATTTATTCATTTATTTACATGTCATTCTTACCTCCTTCCTAGAAGAATGCAACCTCCTTGAAGGCAGGGTCCATTTTGGTTTTGCATTTTAATCCCCAGTGCCTGACACAGTACCTGGCACATAGTAGGTACCTAGAAACATATAATTTTCTTATATTAAGTTTAAATGATTTAGCTATTCCCTACTCCAAATACAGATGTATCTATCATTTTCCCTTATTTTTAATGATGAGTTTGTTGGCTTCCTGTGCCAAGCTTACATTGTGAGAAAGATGAAGGCCTGGATT